>NC_092632.1:30836275-30848775 GCF_039555335.1 Amphiura filiformis
TTCGTTTGTATGTATGTTTTGCACATGTTTACAGTGCAAACAGGTCATATTCATGATATTGCAGTTACATCTCACAGAGAGGACAAGATCGTGACCTTTTCACACCTAATCCTTATTTAACAGCTCTTAAACCAACACTAATCAATTATAATTGACCAACACCACCAATGAGCAATCGTGAAATCACTAATTGGTTTATGTATATTTGACTGCTAACTGATGGTGACCACAGATATTAAAACACAGTATCTGTTTGGTGACTATCTCTGATAAAGAACATTAACGGAGTTCAATTTTGGTCAGCAGAGAAAGGGATAAATTCGGAAGACAGTGTTGACCCATGGATCCATGCTTGAAGGTTAGAAGTGTATATTTTCAACCAGGGTACCAACCCCGTGATATGGTAGCCCAATTAGGCGATTTTTGACTCATGGTTCACCGTTGTTCAGCCGGGTCGGTGTCGGACAGCTTAAAGCCACAATGTACGATTTACGTCATTTTGTTATTGTTTACCCAAAATGCTGAATGAAATAATATTTATAGTAATAGGCCTAACTGCCGGGAAGGGTTCCTGACCATTTTAAGCTAAAATAACAAGGTAAAATGAAAGAAACTCCATCGGCTATTTTGTCCGTTTAAAATAGAGTTCTATGGCCGATTTAAAGTCATAATTATATTGTTATTGTTTAATTGATTTTAAGCATAATTACTAAAATACAAAAATGGGCTGGGCCCGCTTAATGAAGGCTTACGATCGATCTTACCCTTGATTTAAATGAAACGAGGGTATGATATATTAGGAATTACTTTTAGTATTTCCTAGTCTCTCAACCACAGGGTCGGTGGGTTACCAAAGACACAGAGTATACTTTAGGATGAAACTGGCATGAGTGCGCCGACCCCAAGTTTTCAACATTTCGGGCAAGTTGTTTCTGGACAGAGGTCGGCCGAAAAACGAAATTACGTTTACATGACTTTGTCGAAATTCGTCGTAAGTGTGACAAAAATGATTGTATAGATGACTAGTGTTATGAAATTATAATACTAATCTGTATATCTTTATTGTCACCTATTTCACGTGATTTCATAAACCACCTCATCTACATTGATTGTTATCACACTTGTGATGACCTTCATGACTTCCCACTCCATTTCACATTACGGCTGCCTTAGCGATGATTGTCTTTTTTTAAAGACTATTCTTGTTTTAAGCATGTATGTGAGTTGAAAATGTTGAATCACGTGTTAACTGGCTATTGAACATGACAAATCGGGTTCAACATGATATTGAACCTGATTTGTACAACTACGGGGATCCAGGTTTTGAAAGTGGGCCGCTCAAAAATCTCTTTCTACCCTTTTTTGTTGTTGGTGTAACATTTTAGTGCTGTACGCAGGGGCCTCCGGGAGGAACGCTCTTACTCTGTGGATTTGTAGCTAGCTCATAAATAGCATAATTGTCGTCCATAAAATATAGTAGGGGATGCTCCTGGTTTGTACCACCAGACCGGGGGATCCATGTTGATTATTTTAAAAAAGTCGACTCGTTTCAATCGCCAAAATTGATGGACCCCATATTTTCATGGTGGTGACAAACTTAAGAGTACATTCATTTATCTCCATTATCCCACCTCCTTCTGTACTTGTTCTGTGGACTTGTAGCTAGCTCAAAAATAGCATTAAAATAGCATGTATGTATTGTCCCTTGTTCTTCATAACATATAGAGTGGGAGCTTGATCTACTGGTGGTTTGGTCAACGTGAAGGTGATGAGGGTGTCTATAGAAACGTCGACGATCCTTCAGATTGCCCAGGTGTATATATACAGTGGCAGAAAGCAGGTGGTACCCTACCAAATCAACCAAATGGCAACAAAGAAACCCAAAATGATCAAAGATTGCATCATCGTACTCGAAAAAAGATAAAGGAGTTGGTGGGGTTGGTAATGCACCATTCCAGGACAAGTCATGTTATATTGGTGGCTACACAGCAGTTTGTCGGCACATTACCAGTAAGCAAAGCTAGGAGACGTTATGTATATCATTTGTCTATTATTAGAGGGTTTTTTATAACCCTAACTGCCCAGTGATCCTTACCGCACCTTCTTCCCAGGTTTGAAAATACAGTCGCTTTTTCAGAGACTCAAATGTCAGGATTCAAGTTGGGTCTTGAGTTCTTCTGAATTTGTTACTTTCATGCAATTGAGAAACACCAGATGGATTCGAACCCACGAACCTTATGCACTTGCTGAAACATGAAACAGCAACATAGCATAGCCCCGTAGACCTCTCGGTCACGACTTTATGAGTCTGAGTAGCCATCTTGAAATTTGAATCTACAACAATCCAACATAGAATTTGAATAAAGACAATCAAAGACAGAAGCCACTATATTAGTATTTGAGATTTTACTTCACTCAGAACGCTAGTCATTCGCTGGCCATTATACAAGGCTCACTCAGTCATTTAATTAGGCACAGCACCCATCAAAATTGTGAGCTACACCTTTTCACTTTTAAAATAAATTTCTCGGCCAAATAAAAAGCAATAATTTTCATTCTTTCAGTAAATATCAGAAAAAACCATAATGATTGATATATTTTTAATCATGGTGTTAAACTTGAAATTGAAATTCAGTCGTCTGGTGTAAGATTTTCGATTTTGACAAGCCTGAACTTCGCCCGTGTAATTTTGTTATCAGTGTTGAAAATAAGCCGAAATGTTCAAAGGGCTATTTGGGTCCGTAGGTCTACAGGCCCTCATTAATTTGTACGAGCCCGAACTCAAATTTTAAACTTTCACAGATACCGTATATAATGTTTCAAACAGTGCACTCTTAAAAGATGTCAGACCCGAAGATGAATAAGTAGTAATGAGGGTAAATCTTTAATTTGGACAAAGATTCGTGTTGAAGCAAAAACAAATCGTCATGTTAACTTTGGTATAATCAAAGTTTCACGGGCCCGTGACTGGGTGGTGATCGGCCGTGGTATTTGATCAGATAGACTATTTTAAATCAAGATCGGAAAAGTTCGTAAAATCAGGTGCTGTGCGCGGTATTTATTCAGTAAGCTTGGTGGTCAAAATGGCGGACAAGAAATGTTAGGAATCACGGTAACCTTTTAAGCAAAAATCCAGCTTATTTAGCCAATGTCAAAACGGGATCGTCAAGTAAAATATTGTTTAACATATCGAACTGACACCTCCGCTATATTTGGCACTTCACAATATGACAGTAATGAAAAGAAAAATACAACTGTTTGTCATTTCTCGGCACTTAAGGGCTGGGGTATGAACGTTTGGACAGTATTTATTTTGGGACATTAGAGCACAACAGATATATCAAATTGCATTCTGAATACGAAGAATGTCATTCTGATATCAAATAATTTTGATTTTTTGAAATTCGCAATTTAATACACATTTTATGGCAAATCATTAAAAATTGATATTTTTGATATTTAACAGTACTCGAAGTAAACTTGACAAATATGATGATTTATACTTAAAGTGTATGTAGGTGGGATGAAATTGACAATTTTGACCTTTCGTAGTGGAGATATGGATTTTTTCCCAAAACACCAACAAAAAAATAGGTCTTTTTGGAAAAAAATCCATATCTTCAATATGAAAGGTCAAAATTTTCAATTGATCGTCTGCTTTTACTCCAAGCTACATATACTTTTAGAATATATCATTAGATTTATATAATTTACTTCGAGGACTGTTATATATCAAAAATTTGAAAAATATTACATTTTTATAATTTGTCATAAAATTTGTATTATATTGTGATTTTCAAAAAATGAAATTATTTGATATCAGAAAGACATGCTTCGTATTCAGAATGCAATTCGATAGGTCTGAGGTGCTCTCATGTCCCTCAAAAAATACTGTCGAAACGCAATAAAAACTCATTCTAAATCCCTTAAAATTTGGACAAATTGAAGCTTGGCAACAATATCAATCTCTTACACAAGACATATCCAAGCTTGATCGTGTCTTTCATACAAGTTTGTATTCAGGCTAAATTTGTTATGTTTGTGTTAGCATTGATGACTCAGGATTTATGAACTGGGTCATCCATAAACAAGCGGCAGCTGTCTTCAGAAAACATCAATTTGAAAAGGTCTATGATCCGCCTTATTTCCAATCCTATACAAGTCCCGAGGTCTTGTTAGGGTGAGTAATGTTAAGGTTATTTTGAGGTAAGTATGTATGTAAATAATGTAAACCGAAATCGACATGTTTTTTAAAGAAAGTTGTTTGTTTGTCCACTGTTTGCAGCTGACGCTTCCATAGACTGTTCATCCCTGCATGCAAATGCTATTCAGAGACCAGGAGATACCAAATCATGTTATATTTCAGAAGATGGCGCTACAGGATCAACTAATGCTCAAAGAACATTTGAAAGCGCGGTGCAATTTTGTGAGGACCTCACGGCTGGAGGTGTAGATTGGCATATGCCCGACCTCTTCACCAGGGAAGATGCGGAATTTTTAAGGGATCCGGGAAACGGACTGACTTTCCTACTCGGCAACAGTGGGTAAGACGTCGTTCAAGAATATTTTCAACATTTTTTTTAATTATAGCTTATATGCTGCATAAAGTATCCGAACACAAGGAAAATAGTTGAGAAGGTAATGGCGTTATGCATCCTGCACAAGAACATATAAACACAATGGGGGAACGATTGCTGGCTACAATAGGAAACTGAATATAGTTAATATGAAAGAAAGAACAGTTACAATACAATCACAATTACTCTGACAAGTTTGACATGAGTTGTACCATCAACAAGCCTGGTTAACAATATGCAGACTATTGTTCTCATTTGGGAAACAAAGGCCACGCACAGTATTGTTACTGTGCGTTTGCTTTGTAATGGTACATCCAACTGAAACCATGATACCTATTTCACCACAGCCCATTGTAATATTGTACAGGTAAATCAGAAACATGTGTTTGTGTATTTAACCATGGATATGAGACACATCGCTGATTTAACATAGTTGAGCTGTTTTCAATGAGGTTTATCTTGGTTTAATGGGTTTAAGTCCTGCAAAGGTCGTGGTGAATTCTGCTGTAGACATGACTGCATAATGCGTAACTCCTATATATCTGAGTGGGTCCCCCCAGGGGCAAATAATAATATTTTAAACAATGGTGTGACGTCACGGCTTCTTAAATTTTTTCAAAAATTGGCCCTCAAACTCATAATAACAGTCCAATACAAGAATGAACTGCAGAAATTAATACTTTAATAATCTATCTTCCTGTATAACCGGTTATTTTGGGATAATCACCGTTCCGTTATCTTGCTATTTGATGACAAAATCAGCGGGCCAAAAAGACGTACCAAGGAAAAAATATGGCAGGGTTCACCGACTTGGAGATTTGCTGGCTAGCGCCTATTGGACGTTGGCGGGTGGAATAGCGTCTAGATTTACTGTTATGAACTGCCAAGTTACACATGAATTTGAAATGGGCCCATGGTTCTACAATAAGATGACTTTTGTTTTAAGACACACTTTTATGTAATTATACTTTTTTGTATTAACTTTATTTGACCTTTACCTCAATAACTCAATTTACCTAAAACTAGGTAGAACTATAGCAAAACTATATTAGTACGCAATTTGTTGTAAGTGGTTTTTAATGGTCACTATCCTGAGTATAGTATGAAGGGAGGTTACCAGGGTTATAACCATGATGTGAAACCGCGGGGTGTAACCACAAATAATTATTATATAGAGGACAAATGAGATATATAAAAAAAAAAAAAAAAAAAGAAAGAAGAAAGAAATATATCAAGAAGAATAATTTGCAACGGAAAATACCAAAACCCCGCGGTTATACTCTTCACAATGCATTAGACAATGAGCCCTAATCACAAAGTGAGGTTAGACTTGCTTTACGTAACCTGGCAATAATTCTGCTAGAGGTAATTGAAGTTTATACGCGCAAATAGGCCAACATATTGACCTTGATCTATTTTGTTGGTACCTAGAAAACACCAAAGATAATGGCCCAAACTATTCCTTATTTGAATTGTTCTATAGAATGGTGCATCTAGATAGGTCAAACTATACATTTGTGACTCCTTGTGACTAGAGGAATACTTTGTTTGGCAAAACATCCAGCCTCCAGCAGAGTTGTTGCCAGATTATGCAAAGTCTTACCTCACCTTTTGGTCAGGTCTCATACTTAAATTTGAAGAATAATCTTCCTTAAGGAACGGACCATTACCACCCCCAGGTTTTTTATCCGTCACAAAAAAAAAATACGCCCGCGTTTACGCCCAAACGACTAAAACCAATAGTAGATCTATCCTTTGCGCTCATTTTAGTGAAAACCTTACCCGGGGTAGGACCGGCTGTCAAAGATGACCATAGAGGGGGTTTGGTGAGGTCCATCATTGGTTTCTTCAGTGAAATCAATGATTTTCATTTCACTCTAGTCAAACTATTGTTAATGGTCATTTCCTTTGATATTGAGGAGAAAATTCTGTGAAAATCGCATTTTTGTAGAATTTTTAGCCGAAAATCAATTTTGCCTATACTTTTGTACATAATCAGAATTTCCCAAATTTGCATGGCTGCCCTCACATTATGACGTCATAGTGACATTATGTGGTGGGGAATGTTTGTACTTATTTTGGTATCACTGGATAGAGGAGACCCGTTGGTATCAAAATCGGTATATGACGTTTATAATTGAAATTTATGGGGTTGCAACCCCTACCCCTTCGTAGTCCGTGTTAAAAAATACGGCTCAGTAGTTTAATTGAAGACCTGAACGCAAGAAGACCGTAAGTCCACTTGGCCCCTCAACATGTATACACTTAAGTTGCGTATAGTTTCGTATAGTTTGGTAAAGTTTTATACATGTTCAGGGGCCAAAACATATCTTTCACAACCTTTCATGATGTTTTCACCATGGAACATGTATTAAACATTATAAAACCCTAAGAAACTATGCGTAACGTATGTTGAGGGGCCAAGTGGACTTACGGTCTTCTTGCGCTCAGGTCTTCAATTGTTTGTCAATTGGGGATAAAGATTCAATTCAATCCTTTTTGGGGCTTCTGCAACAACAGGTTAACGGTTTCAAGTCGATAAAAATTGATATATTCAATCAATATTTTATTATCTGTCCGGATATATAATTATGCCTGTTGTCTGCCAAGAAATCATAATTAGCCATTTCAAATTTTCAATGCTAAATAGTCCAAAATGAGAGTAATTTTGATCTGATATTAAGAAGATGTGCCTCACAAATATTGGTAAATTTTGTCTCGATTAAGTCGATATACAAAGTTTAAGACTATTGTTATTTCACGTTTACAGTGGATTCTGGATTGGGAACAACGATGATCCAGAGGAGGAGGTATATCAGTATTATAATCCTCCAGAAGGCTGTCCTCCAGTTTATTTGCATTGGCAATGGCCTGCTCAGCCAGATGGGCCCTTAGAAGATAGTGTAGGAGGCCAACAAGATTGTATTGCGATAACACCAGATATAGACGAGGGAGCGTCAGATAAACCTTGCGATGAAATGTACTATACAGCATGCGAAACAACCATACGTAAGTCATGACCTATGTGGGTAGAGTGAATGGGTGGTGTATTTTACAATTTGTATTGTACCATCACTATATAGATGACTTCTTTATGAACGCATTTATCTCACGCAGTGAGAATGAAATTGCACTGGCAGAATACCAATCAAACGCGCATATGCTTTCAATGTACAAATTTAATTGTAACTCGATTCTGAAGACAAAATTATACCAATCAGTTAATTATTGTCTAAATCTTTTTCTACAGCATGCCTGAGGTTTGCAAAAGATCAATACACGATAGGAGAACAAACTGGTACTCTGACTGTACGACTTTTACTTCAAGATCATAAGGAAGATACTGTAACCGTTGGTATGTTCATATTTTCTGCGAATGGTTCCATGTATTAAGATTCGCAATTTTGATAAGAGAGCGAAGAGACAATGTCGGTAATACCCGAAATCCATTAGCACTGGCTTAATAAAGTAGGATTTCGGGATATCCCAAAAGCCATTGCAATTGTAACCCTAAATACGTAACGCCACTACGCCAGTGCGTTGACCATTAGCAGTTAGCAGTGCCAGTCACACTTGCGTATGTTTAAACATCCCTCGAAAGAATGAATGATTTGTATCTTGTTTTGTTGTCATAAGTCTAATGACGCTAGTATATGGACAATACAAGTGTGCTTTTTCATTTAATGACATAAAATTTGAAACATATTGTAAGGAACACTTAAGGTTTTGACTTTTAAAACCTACATTTTGGTCAAAAAAATTGCTTGGATAGGTAGATTTCAACAGATTTACCACGTTCGTCTTGCTATAACATTGAATTGCGTTATCTGTTGACCTAATGACGAAAATTGTTTTGGGGAAGTGTTAGCTTTCGTTTGATATTTTAAAAAATCTGATTGGATGAAGGAAACACTTGACAATCACAGCGGACCAATTTCCAGTTAGAAGCTCCACAGCCCTTACGAAGCTATGCACTCAACCGTGTAGTGTAATCAAAGACTGTGTGGAGACAATTCACTGCTTGATTGAGAGCTCTTGGACGAAAATGTGTGCTCAGGTGTATCGAGGTGGAAACTGTGCGTAGATGGTTTATAAGAGATTGTTTTTTGTATAGAAACCTTTCCATATGAACCTAGAAACTTGTCATAATGCTCTTTCAGATGTAACTGTACAGGATATAACAACCA
Source organism: Amphiura filiformis (assembly GCF_039555335.1). Lineage (NCBI taxonomy): Eukaryota > Metazoa > Echinodermata > Ophiuroidea > Amphilepidida > Amphiuridae > Amphiura > Amphiura filiformis. The sequence continues at coordinate 30,845,040 of NC_092632.1, forward strand.
AAAGTTCCGATTACACCTTACCAGCATCGATGACTCTGATGATCGATGAAAATGAAGCCTATAAGGACATTGAAATCCCTATAAGGGCCAATGATGGAGTTGAGGATCTTGAGTCATTTACATTAACTTTACAGAATCCTACAGCAATTGCTCTTTGTCAACCTTATACTACTACTGTACATATTTCTGATGAAACAAGTAAGTTATTTAATATCAGCAATTAGTTTCTTCGTTTTGTTAATTTGTAATAGGCCTCCCAGGGATAGGCCTATTGTTCCATATATACGCATATTCTTTGTGCTTTTGCATTGTATCATAATCATGGTAAATTTCATTCTATTGCTTAATGTATATTCTTGATTTGTTAGTAAAATGAACAGAAACTGACACTAATCCTCCGTACTGGATTTAATCATTATACAAAAGCATCCGGATCAGTAGGGTGATTTATATTAGGCAGGTCCATCCCAGAAAAAACTACTGGTTTTTCCTACCAAATCCACACTTAACATGTACGTTACTTTGGATGAAAGAAGCAAATTAAGCCCAGGGGCTACCTTAATTTTGTAATCCAAAATGGCGGCCAAAATCCCAAAAATTCACTAAACCTCCCAAAACAGTCTTGAAATGTTATGGAACTATTTCATTTTACCTTCAACTTATATACAGATATCGGTTAAAATAATTATGTGCACAACAAAAATATACGGTAGGTAATTTACTAAAGGGACTCACCGTTGACCTAATATGACCCAACTCAATATGGCTAGATGTTTAAAATATGATGAAATGACACACTGAGTCAAGACTTTAAAGCTGCTAGTATGTTCATTAAACCATGATAATCAAAGTAAATCCAGCGGCCACAACAAAAGTGGACTTGAATCCAAGATGTCGCCCAAATATAGGATGTCTACTAGTCTAGGTATGTGCTACTATGTAATATCATGTATATTGTTTTCATGCATATAGCTTCGTTTTGGTTGGAGGCAAGTGAAGCGGTCGTATATGAAGACAGCTTAGTGGATGTCACAGTGTATAGAGATGGATACCGGGAAATACGGATACAATAAGTAAGAGCACTATTTAGCATAAACATGATATAATCTGTTGACAAAACAAACAATTCTGGCAATGTATATAGGCCGATGGATGCTAACTAAATATATTCATATAAAACATTGTAAATCATTTCCGCTAAATTATTCTTTTGAAAGGTATTCTCCCGTGTTCAAAATCCAACAAACTCTTCTGGCGTTAGGAAGGCATAAGACCTATATAAGTTATAGCAGGCTTAATGTGAAATCTATGCTATTTACGGGCTCCGATAGCGCCGCGCCGCGCCGTTTGCACAGTATTTTATTGGACCTGGGAGCAATCAAAATTGTGGGACCTGGGACACATCAAATTGCATTCTGAATATGAGGAATATCCTCCTGATATCAAATAATTGTGTGTGTTTTTTTTTTAATTCGCGATATAATACAAATTTTATGACAAATTATCAAAAATAAATATATATATATGGTCGAATCCAACGAAAAGTGTACACGGCATGTTCAGGGCCATAACTTAAAAGTATTAATCAATTGGCATTCATTTTTGTATTGTGTTTATTCGCCTTGATCATACGCTTCGCGCCATATATAATAAGACCCCTTCTGTGAAAAACTTAGACACAGAGACCCCAAAACATGCTATTTTTACCCATTTTTTCAAATTATTTCTTAAAGTATTTTTAAGAACGTCTAAATCAGTTATGAAAAGAAGTCATTGGATTGAATCTAAATTGATTTCCTGAAAGGCGTGTATTCAAAGATTGCCTGTTCAATTTTTCACATATTTGTACATAATTATGAATTTTTTGTGATCATTTTTTGAGTGGTATTTTTTTACATTACCTACGAATACAGTTTTTCATAGCTCTAGATAGATCTTTAATAAATGGTAATCACTAATAAATGCGCAATTGATACAAGCTTTGATATGTCCAATATTGAAATGCATTGCATTCGGGCATCTTTATTATTGTGTTTAGCTGCCAGAAATTCTAAATGGTACAAAGGTAGGTTTGGTAAAAAATATGCATTACCTCCGAATACTTGTTAAAAGCTGTGTCATTTCCACAAAGTGAGAGAATAGTAAACAATAGTTAAGCAATAGGTGCAGCGTAATACACTCTTTATTTCTACCAAGTTTCAATAGCCTGCGTTTAAATATTTCTGAGATGTCAACAATAAAGCAAGTATTCGTAGGTAAATTTCGGTAACCGAATGTTACCTACGAATACAATTTGACATCATGACAGTATTGTGAAACACCGCCATTCATGCCAATGCCCATATTGGTACATAACGAAGGCCTGTATGTTTGCTATCAAATCATATGTCAATGAAAGTTGCGAATTCACATACATGCCCACCATGCAAAACTGAATACGGCTTAATTGTTGAAAAATATGTACTGAAATAGACGACGGTCTGCTCATTTGAAAGAAAAATCAGATTCAACGAAGATTAGAAGGGATAAATACTTGGATTTGTCAACTGTCATGTGTGCTTCATTTTAAATGTTTACCGACCTTCTGGTGTCTGAGTAATTTGTGTCCAAATTGATTTATTCGAAGGTAACTTTTGACGTTTTCGCTAAGGTTACCTACGAATACCATGGAAAAACGACTGTTCTCATTGTCTCATGATCTAGACAACATAATGATGGACCCTGGTATAAAGCTAATTGTAGTTGCCCTCAAACGAAAGGCCACAAGACGTAACTGACTCCAAGATGGACTTCACAAGTCTGCAATAACGGTTTTAAGCGAGTTGTGTGCAATTAACAAATTAAAGTCACTTTAGTGCCTTTGTTTCTTACTTCAATACTCTTTCAACCGCTGTGAACCGACATTATTAATACATGATAGGGTCTAAAGTATCAATAAACGCACATAAAGAAAATGATACATTCAAAGTGCTTTATAAAATGAAGTTTTGATTGGGATATCCACCAAAAGTCTAATTCTTACCTACAAATACTGAAATGTTACTTACGAATACAGCATAATACATGACATGTGTAATGAAGTGTCGCTACCAATGGAAATTAATTGTCAAAAACTTTAAGCGGTACCCCAGGACACATTTATTACCCATATACGGATTCATTCAACAATTATTTATTATGTAAAATTGCCGATTAACTACTTGTATATCAAAATGAAGTGGTTAAAATCTTGCTAAAAGCATCAAAAAATGTTTGATCTAAGGTAATAGCATTTATTCATTTGGACGTACCATCTGAAAGAGATCTAAAAACTACCATTTTATTAATTCATTACCATAATAGCAAACTTTAAACCTCTAAACTCAATATAGATATTATTAAATCGCTCATGTTACCTACGAATACCCGGGTTTGTTCACCTTTTCATTGTATAAAGCGTTAGGCGTATGCTTATAATTCCTAATATTCTTGAAAACATATATCCTACTCGTTCTTATACAATGTGTAAATTGATTCATACTCATTTGATAAATAAAATACAGAAACTGACCTAAACTTCATTTTCAAAAATAAACTAGCATAAATTGACTAAGATCATATTGATCGCGTTATAAAAATAAAAACAAATATTTTCTGGTTGAGCTAGCATTTTCCTGACACCCTGTGGTCTAAAAAAAAAAAAAAAAGCGTTAATGGGAATATTCCATTTGTTTTAGGTTGATTAGTATTGCGATAG
>NC_092632.1:33313636-33469315 GCF_039555335.1 Amphiura filiformis
AGCAGATGTAGTTTGCTCTTGTTTGACACTTGCGTCTGTCTGACGTTGTTGGTCTTTCACAGCTTCTGCTTCCGCTTCATCTATCATGGCATCAATGTCCCGTCTATTACTGCTACTGGCTCCCATTTTCAACAACTGTGAAAGTGTGCAAAAGAAGTGTAAATTAACAAATTTCAAACCATTGATACAGTAAATGTGTTTGTTGTGCTCAATGACTTGAACATTGTTGAATGACATCATTACGGTCATATTATTTGCAAATTAATACGGCGTATATTGGGCTAATATGGAAGTTGTTAGGTCTACTAACTAGGCTATATCCGGAGCTGTTTCATTTAGGCAGACAGTATTTCTGCACAAATGATCCTTTACCATCACTGCCATGTTAGCTCATGTTTACGCCAACATATGATGTTAAACACCTATGGCATTGGCAGAAATTGCATTATTTCAGACAGATGAAGCAAGTGAACAGAAAACTTACCTTTTGTTATCTATTCCTCGTAAATTGTGGTAATAATCCAACTCCAAAGGTCTATTATTATTTAAAGCAGACTTGTTATTTTACTGTTGGCAAAGACAGGCATTGCAACATGTAGAGAGTCTGAAGGTTCGTCACGTCCTCACTTCCTTGGTTCTACCAAATTATTTCAATTTCTTCCAGGTTTATTCAATCTGATCATGCTAATTAACGTGTCCGTTTTCCCAAGTAGCGCTATTTGATTTGGCTAGCACCAAATGAACAAATGAAAGTCAGAGGCGTACCGACCAGGGACAGGTTGCTCCCCTGGTCTGGTTCAATACAGTGGCGTAACTGGGGGCAGGGGGTGGGCAACGTGCCCCGGGCGCCAAATCGACCAATTCAGCATTGATTCTGCCCCCTTTCAAGCGATGAAAGTCAAAATTTTCGCACAAAATCAATTGAAAGAACATTTTAAGACCGATATCTGACCGATATTCAACTTCTAATAACCAAAATTAATTAGTGGTAGGCTTTATTTGTCCAAAATTTCGCTGCGCCCAATTGTTTCAAGAATTACCCGCATCTACGATATTCTGGGGGGCGGCCCCCAACTCAACCCAAAATTGGCAACCATGTGAGTTACCAAATGGCGCGGAAAAGGGGTAATTTTTTACCAGTAGCAAGGACCGCGAAATTGGCAAAATAGGGGTTTTTAATTTGCACTGTCCGCGAAATTTGGATAAAAGGGGTACTTGAGAAAATCATGCGGTAATTTTATGTCAATATTTAGTGTCATTGAAAAGGCATGTTTGAAATTCTAGTCATTAAATTGGATAGGGGTGTTTGACATTCTCTGATGTAGTTCAGTCAATCCTAAATTGTTTTGTTGGACATCTCTATCAGATAAATGGGTAGAATTAATAAGCAATGTTAAAACATTAAAAAATGACGATGTCTCAATGGGCAAGGTAAGGTCAAAGTTCATACAACAGGGTATTAATTTGAAAATTGTTAAGATTTTGTCAAAAACCACTGCAACTTAAGTATTCCTCTGGTCATAATCATTTAAAAAAAGTATTGTTAACCTATCTGTGACATACCGTTCTTGAGTTATACAAAAAAAAAGTCAAATTCGGGGTGATCAGATTTTTTATTTTTTTTGGGGGGGCGGGGGTCTGGAAACGGGTCGGAAACTAAAAACTAAATTCCAACGAAAATTGTCTCAGATTGTTCTGCATGTAAAATGAAGTCAAACATGTCATATGAGGAATGGTATGAACTGTCGAGTCTAAACATGCTAAAATTAGGGGTTCATTCATAGGATTGAGGGCATGATCGCTGTTTATGCCCGAGGCGTGAGCCGAGGGCATAAATCAACGATCATGCCCTCAATCCTATGAATGAACCCTGTTCATACATACCCAACATTCTGAAAATTGTTAACAATTCAATACAAATGAAAATAATAAGGGAACAACCCAAAAGTTCGATGAAGCCCTATAAACGAAAGTCCTTTCGTTAGAGGGCTAACCCCCTCCACCTCCCCTCTAACGTACGTGACAAATATCGAAAATTCCAACCCCTATTCATAGAGGATACAGGGGCCGTCGCTATGGTGCATGGGGTTGTGGAGGGTGTGTGACAATGCTATAGATATTGATCACGTTTATGGATGAAACAAATATTGCATTCTATTTTAAAATATTGTTCTTCATTATCTTTTTTGGCACGGAAAAAATAGGGCTTGCTGGATTGTCAAATAAAAAAGAATGTGGTATCAAACACTAAACGTTTTCGACATCATTCGCCAAAGGTTAGAAAAGGTTGCCAGAAAACGTTTAAATGTCGGGTTATATAAAGGGTATATAAACGTTTTCATATTTTGTTTATGCCCTGCGTACTGGTCATAAACGGTTTTTATGACCAGCAAAAAAGGGCCCAAATCCAATCAGAAACGTCGTTATATCGTGAGTATGTATATGAATGCTTTGTTATTGCCAAAATCCAACATTTAAGGTCAACCTCCAATGCGCCTATAGCCTATTGACCGGGCCAGGCCCGTACGCAGGATTTCATTGGGGGCGATTTTGTGAAAAGTGGACTTTCTTCCCAAAATTTGGACCTTTTTTGTCCAAAGAAGCGTAAAAACCCTGATGTTTTTGCTCGCTACGCTGAACAAATTGTTTGAAAGAAACTGGCATTTATCCACCATCACTGTTTCGTTTAAAGTAACATTTTGATTCGAATATGAATACCGTGGTTTACAAAATCAGTGAAGCGAATCATACCAAAATGTTACTGATTTAACTGATTTCAAGCCAACAATTACCCCCTTGCCCTTGTTTTTCTTTCAAACATTTGGCCCCTAATTGATTACCTCGACCCCCAATTAAATTCATCAAACAATACCCGAATATTATTTACTGAATATCATTTTGTCACCAAATGACGGTGTTCTGAAGAAACTTGGAATGGATTAGATTATGGCGTGAACCAAATCTCTGATCTCTTTTAATTTGCATATAGAATGCCTACATAAGAACTGAAGTATTAGACATCAGACCAAAGAAAGCGGATATAAAATGCAGGGGTAGATTTAATTAGCCTATATGGAAGCTGCAGGCATCAGGGACGGTAGCTATAAATGCTCCAGAGTCCAGCAACAAGATAACACCCACATGCAAAACAACCTAAGTAAAACAAATTGCCACTTTCAGAACTATTGGGTAAAATATTTCCGCCCCTCTGAAATTATTTTGTCGTAACTGTCAGAAAAAAAGAAATTCGCTGAAAATGCTGTAGAAGTAAGAAAATGTAGTTAAACTGAATTCAAATATATATAGTTCATATCAATACACACTCATTTCAAATTTGAATTTCTTTATGGATATGTATTTGCAGCTTATTGCGGGTTTAATTTTCTTTTGAAGTATAGGCCTACCGTATTATAGAACAAAGCTTAATTAAACTATTATTAAATAATTTATTTATAATAATATTATAAAATAGTTATTGAAATGGATATTGATATGTTGCATTTTATTAAGAAACAAGGATGTATACTGGTTCTGATTGTGACAAGGAGTCTATGAGACTTCTGCCCTTTGTGGGGATGATGCATTACTTAAGGGATCTAGAATGAGCGTTTTGAGCGTTTCGGCAGAATTTTATGGGACATTAGAGCACATCAGACATATCGAATTGCACTCTGAATACGAAGAATGTCTTTCTGATATCAAATAATTTTCATTTTTTGAAATTCACGATATAATACAAATTTTATGGCAAATTATTAAAATTTGATATTTTTCACATTTTGATATATAACAGTCCTCGAAGTAAATTTTATAAATCTAATGATATATTCTTAAAGTGTATATGTAGCTGGGAGGAAAAGCCGACGGTCAATTGAAAATTTTGACCTTTCATATTGAAGATATGGATTTTTTTCCCAAAAAGACCTAATTTTTTTGGTGTTTTTGGGAAAAATCCATATCTTCAATACGAAAGATCAAAATTTTCAATTGATCGTCGGCTTTTCATTCCACCTACATACACTTTAAGTATAAATCATCACATTTATAAAGTTTACTTTGAGTACTGTTAAATATCAAAATATCAATTTTTAATCATTTGCCATAAAATGTGTATTACATTGCGAATTTCAAAAAATCAAAATTATTTGATATCAGAAGGACATTCTTCGTATTCAGAATGCAATTCGATATGTCTGATGTGCTCTAATGTCCCGATAAATAGTGTCCAAACGTTCAATACCCCTTCCCTTAAGGGATGGGTTTATATGTGTGTAAATGGAGGAGAAATGGGAGGATTTTGGCATGTTTGCTGTGATTGTTTGCCTAGCAATATTGATCACAAGTACACAATAATATTGATGGTGCATATCAAGGACCAAACTCTATAGTTTTATATTTGAGCACGATCACTTCTGTAAGGTCATGGGAAATTATGTAAATCGGCTTTTATATTTGATGTTGCATATCGGCTCACGCACTTTTTTTTTGTACCCAGTATTTCACAAAGTCCCTGTACTCTGATGACCCTATGACTTTTTGCTGGTATGTTGAGCACTTTAAACAATTAATTATAGTACTTACCTCCTACTTTAGGAACATGCGTATGCCTTAATGTATGTCGACCATGTCAACAACCCAGTGTAGTTTTACATGGTTGGAAAATTCTATTTCCTTTCGCTATTTTGCCAATCATAATTCATAAATTGTCCAACTTTTTTGACAAAAAAGAGTTTTGCAACTATTCCGCCAGCAAGGAAACACAAATTTATGTGTATCCAGTGCGTCCTTTACGTTTAAATAGTTCAGTTTATTGTCAAGTTGTGCCTCTATACGCCATATTTACGGAATTGATGATACGAGCTGATACGGAATTTTTGAACCCAAATTTCTTGAAATATACATTACCTTTTTAACTTCTCGCCACGAAATTGGATTCATAAGAAGGTCAAATACCAGCCTTCCATTATGGCTGGTATCATCATCTCGATTGGTGTCTTGTGTTAGTATTATTCCATATTTTGCTGGTAGAAGTTCAATGAAACCCTCCATAATTCACGACTACTGTCACTTGTGTTATAAACTCGATGTGTTTACTATATTGTCGCTCGGGTCCGCGACTAATCGCAGGGACCGGTCTATCATTAGCTATTCTATACACTTTTCAATAGCCTTATTGTGATGTGTGGGAGTTTTAAAAGCCGAGCCATGAACAAAATATAATGCGAGCACCCGGGGGGCATCAACTTTAGAGGTGACGGTATGTGCATGTCAATATATGCCCCTCTTTTGAAGCCGACTATACCCGATGACCAGGCACCTTCAGTTTTCAAAATATTATACCCAATGACCCCTTTTTCATTTTGATTGTACATAATGACCCTTTTTTTAAATAAAAAAAAAAAAACCAACGTTTTGTACTGATATGCGCCTACTTCGCGACGCTTGTAGGCACATATACCCATCAATTCTAAAGTTGAGTGCCCCGGGGCGAGAGCATACTGCGGGCCAATGAACAATGAGATAGTGGCTTTTCTGATATCACTTTGAGGAACTGTTGAAGTATAAATCAGCCAACGAGTAGGTGTGTCCAAATTGCACATCTTGAATTGAGACCACACCACTCCACGCCATACATAAATTCTGCCAGTCACATTTCCCCAATATGAAATGTTTTAAAAGTAAAATTTTAATTTTAATTTTAATTTTACTTCATTAAAGTTTGGCGGAGGCGGGGTTCGAACTCACGGCGGCGGACTGCTTTGGATACACTATGAACCCAGCGCCTTAGACCACTCGGCCACTTGTCTTCTTCGAATTCATTTGAAACTTATTTGAAGATATAATCGCAACTTCAACATAGGCCTACCACGTGACAAGCAAAGGCAGAAAACGTACCATATTTTGGAATTTTATTTGCCTAAAACATTTATGTGTTTTATTAGCGCTCAATTATTGTTAACTGCGTGTTTTATACAAAAAAATCCAATAATAAACATGATAACTGGGCGTCTGTATGGACAATACATTATATCGATTTTGACACGTGCTTGTGTCTCAGTACATTTCCATGGTCAGTAAAATACTATAGAGGAAAACCTACCATTTTCTTGTATCACGTTCGATGTTTTTATCAATTACATAAAAATCCATTTTAGACCCCAAATGTTTTTTCAGGAAATAAAAGATTAGATTACTATAAAAACGAAACAGTAATCTTTTGCCGGGTCTAATGTAATATTCACATAGGATTTTCAACGTTTTTTCTATCCTTATTTTTGCTCAATAAAAAAAATATTTTGGCGTATATAAAATTGAAATAAAATTCTCTGCTTCTTAAACGACATCAAATGTGCCACAATTGGGTATCACGAATCGTTATATATGATGTGCAGTTAATATTCATAATTTCTTTTATACAGAGGATGCTTCAGTTTTGACAGGAAAAATATTTTCTTGAAAACCCTCTAACTCGGTTATTTTAAAAAGGTAACCACGCTTCCCTAGAATGTGCAATAAATTAGCATTAAAATTTTTCTTATTCTAACAGCAAGCGTTTCTAGAATGTATTATGGCGAAATGTGGTGTGAATTGAGACCAAGACATGCTGTTATTTCAATTGTTATACCGTTCCAGTTGGTTTATTACCTACCATTGCCTACGAGATGCAGTTCTAAGGTGACAGGGACAGGTCTGCAATTCGATTCCACAACCATTCATACCTTTCATCTGTTTTATTGTATTATCGTGCGAATTGCTCCGTGGTACCTTACGGGTACCTGAATTTTATTTGAATGAAGATGACTCTGTCATGCTCGACGTCATATTGCATAATTTCTATACAGTATATGCAATAAACCAACCAGAACAGTATAACAATTGAAATAATAGGCAGTTCTAAGATAGGTTAAGAAGAATATAACGTCACAATTCTGTATTATTATTCAAGGTTGTAACGTATGTCTATGCTGTCATGTAGGCCTACCTGGCAACAGACACGCCCCCGGTACAAACAGATGAAATTTGTAGAAAAGCGTGATTATGACAAAAAACATTAAAAAATGATACTTTGAGGTATTGTTTTTTAAATTTTTGTATGGCAGATCATACATACACATGTGCTGAGGTCAAAAAGGTAAAAATTTTGTTTTTGACCCCTGACTCACTTGTCATTCCAAACAACCCCTTAAGGGGTATAATAATATTGCTTGTCCTATATTTGACTCTTATGACCAACAAATACAATTTGGACTAAATGGAACTAGCTCACTCTTCTTATAAATGGATACAGTGTATGCAAATGAGATGAGGTAAGAAGTATAGTGTTGCAACATTTTTTGATGATGTACCAATAAAGTACTGACACACATTAGTTTCTATGGTTTTTTTTCGACTCGACTGTATCATTTTTTTGACACACACTGTATACTAGAGTAGGCGTTTATGACACCAGCAACATATCGCAGTTTCATGACGGTGTTCTGAACTCGGAAATTTCGAATGGATTAGATTATGGAGTAAACCGAATCTCTGATGCAAACGTGTAATTTGTTACTACTTTCAAACGGATATATTTATTGGGACGTGCTGTATAGGAATGCCAACAGAAGAACTGAAGCATTAGACATTAGACCAAAGAAAGCGGATATAAAATGCAGGGGTATATCAGGGGGGTATATCGACAGCTATAAATGCTCCAGAGTCCAGCAACAAGATTGCTCACACCCACATTCAAAACAACCTGAAAAGGTTTAAGTAACTTACAAATTGCCACTTTCAGAACTATTGGGAAAAACATTTCCGCCCCGCCCTCTGAAATTATTTTGTCATATACATAATTACTGTCAGAAAGAAAGAAATTCGCTGAAAATGCTGTAGAAATAAGAAATAGTTCTTATAGTATATAATAGGCCTACACACTCATTTCAAATTTGAATGTCTTTATTGCTTTGTATTTCCAGCTTATTGTGGGTTAAATTTTCTTTTGGTCATTATCAAAGTATAGGCCTATTATTTTAGGATAAAGCTTAAATGAACTATTATTGAATAATTTATTTATAATAATATTACAAAATAGTTATTGAAATGGATATTGATATGTTGCATTTTATACATTAATTATTAAGAAACAAGGATGTATACTGATTCTGATTGTGACAAGGAGTCTAGGAGATTTCTGTCCTTTGTGTGCATGATGCATTATAATATTGCTTCTCCTATATTATTTTGACTCTTATGAGGCCTACAATTTTGGACCAAATGGAACTAGCTCACCCTTCTTATAAATGGACAGTGTATGCAAATGAGATGAGGTGAGAAGGATTATACTGTTGCAACATTTAATTTTGACGAAGTACCGATAAAGTACTGACAAACATTTGTTTCTATTGTTTTTCCGACTCTACTGTATCATTTTTTTTGACACACACTGTATAGTAGAGTAGGCGTTTATGACATCAGCAAAATATTTACACTTGATATCGCAGTTTCGCTCTGCAAACGAAGCAAAACCAAAGTCAGTCAATATCCACGAACACAGGTCATTTGAGCTGCGCTGTTTGCCTTTCCACAATTAAATATAATTATTTAAATGCAACTAATTCTCACAGTAGTGAGTGTTCAAACAACTGTGGTGTTCCTGATTGCCAATGTTTGTATGTTAAGGGAAGCGGAAGACGGGTCATAGGTAAATAGGAAGTTATCGTCATGGCGTCTGCTGCACCTTCAGGTAAGAAATAAATTTGTAATAATTATGTGTATTATAAAGCTTATAAACTTTTAAGCTTTGCTTGAGCATTTGCTTGAGCCTGGTCCCATCAGGAGCCAAGCGCGTGTCCATCCAGACCCAACTCGTTAAACAACAATGATAAGTATTGCTCTCACAGGCCATCATGATCACTAAAGCGATGTTCGAACACATTTTGCTTAGGAAGAAACAATTTGTTAATTATTAATCTCTGAGTCTGAACACATTTATATATGATAATTTGTGACTTATATACAGTTTTCTTACACTACTTAAAGGGTGGGGCAATATTATAGGTGCCGTGAATTATATACGGGGGAGGGGGGCAAATATTTTTATATTTTTGGTAGGTCAAAGGGGATTAAACATTTTTGGCAGGTAAAAAGAGTGGGACAGGTGATTTTTGGCTGGTCTAAAGTGGGAGCAAGCGATTTTTAGCACAGATGTTTTGGGTGCCGTTTATATATACGCACTAGATGTAGGAACACCGTTTGCAACGGTTTCTGCTTGCTGCTGCGTGCTACGCTCGCATTTTATAAGGCAATCTCAGATTTAAAATTTTAAATTAATTTGGGTTACCCAAACATCTTACACGTGTAAAGGGGGGGGGGGGGGCAAAGAGTTTTCAGCACGTCAAACGGGGGCAAAGGTGTTTTGACACGTTAAAAGGGATGGACACTGCCAAGGAGGGGCGGAAGCTTTTTTTGGCAGACCATTTTGAGAATTCACCACCGCAGGGTACGCATAAATATTGCACAGCCCTAACAGCCAATCAACTACAAAACTATATAGGACCAAAGCTGTATGAGCTGACCAAGTAGTGACTAATAATAAATGGAGCTGACAACATTCACAAGGTGTGGGAGAGGGTCGATTTGAGCTGCTGAACCCACAGGCTGAACCTAAAGGGCATGATGCTGGTGATACAGGGTGAATCAAAATAATATGTACCCAAGCCATAAAGTGGGATTTCTCCACAATTTTCTCGAATTTTTACTTTTTGCACGGTTACATAACACCCAATCGTATATATTAGAAAATACCATGTGAAAGACCAAGCCTGGTTTTATTTTAATAATCACCCCATAGAGCTCCACGGCTAAGTGATTTTCTTTCATTTTACCTCAGGCTAAAATGATCAGAAAACCTACTTGACAGTTGTTAATAATATTATGTTTATTATAATAATTGTTAGCAAAGAATAACGAAATAAATATTTGACCGAAATCATACATTCTATTGTATGTTCTTTTTAAGAATTTACCTATTTGAATTTTTTTAACTACATCTCATTTGAAAAAGCTGAAAAAGACACCCGAAAACTAATACAGCACAAGTCTGATTTCTGCATATTTGGTACAAAAAATCATTCCACACGATACCTGAAATAAAATAATTTCCGTGTTAAGTTGTTCTGGCCAGTTTTATTGTTTTTAGACCTTCAGTGAAAAAGCTGAAGTCACGGCTCAAACAAAAGCTGAAAACAGGGGGGGCTTAAATATAGCTCAAATTGGGCTGAAAAGAAAAAGAAAACATGTAAATTTGAGCAAAAAAACCCACCTGATATTCACTAAAAAGCTGAGAAAAGTTTCAGGCTTATGTTTTAAACAATAAAAGGACAATAAGAGCGTGAGTAGACGTCAAGCATTGACTACATTGTACAACAATTAACTTTCTCTGGTTGATACATGTTGATTTGAAAATTTGTAGGCATAAAGCAATTCCTAAATTTAAATTTATGGTAAGAGAAAACAATATCCTATAAATGGCAGCGTAATTAGTTTATTCAGGGTGTCCACGATTCTAGAAAAACATTAGTTGGGCACTGCTGATAATTTTGACTCGCCCTGTACATGTTATTAGCCTATAAGTTAACCGTGGGTCACTGAATCATATGCGGGGGAATGCATTACCATTATTACGCTGGCATGGGGGAAAATAGACCCGCCCTGTCACCACATTCATTTGAAGCTATTTGAAATGTGTGTGTGTGGGTGTACAGCAGATGTAAAGCTTTTAAATTTGTGAAGAAACAAAACAATTTACTCGTGATGTTAAGGTATAACATTAGTCTAAGTCATTTAAAACTAGAGAGGTTCTCGGGCTTCGCGGTTCTCTGCTTTGGTGGTTTGTTTTGGTACTGAATGGTACATGTGTTTGGGTGATCATTGATGGTGTTTGTGATTGATTGGTTTAGGTTGGGTGATGTATGTTTTGTTTCTGTTCAGAACCTTGTGGGGATTTGGCGAGTCGATGGGTGGGGGTAATTAGTTAAATGTTTGTAAGAAGGGAAAGTGAGAGGTTAGAGAGTTAAAATGAGGTAGACGGTAGAGGTTTGTAAAGGTTGAAGGGAAAACATAGGAGCATGGACACTTGGCCTGGTGAAATAGTTGTTGAATAGAAGTTGAATGTATGTTTGTTGATGAATGAGACCGATTTGACCGAATTAATTACACGTCTGTCTGCAGTGGATACTTTGAAGGGAAGTGACGGCCCGGGTTGCCAAAAGATTTCAGCCCGAATTGCGGGTCAAATAATCGAAAAGTCGCCCAATTTTTCTCTTTACCATTGGTTTCTATGGGACATGAAATGATCGGAAGTCGCGGGAGCCAATGTTGAAAAGTCGCCCAATTTTTTTCTTAACCATTGGTTTCTATGGGACAGGAAATTGTCAAAAGTCGCGGGAAAATCTTCAAAAGTCGCCCAATTGGGCTACCAAATCGCGGGTTTGGCAATCCTCACTCACTGACGGGCGCATGTGACGCTTTCTTTGGCGTGGTGTAAACAAAAACATGGAATATAGCATAGGCGTGCGCAACATCATTTAAATTAATTATTATTTACCGATACAACATTGTAGGCGTTTCAATGTACAAAAACTTGTGTCATAGCGTTACGTAATCGCTATCATCATCATCAATTCGCTCAACACGATGAGTCATTCATCAAGTCAAGTACCAATTTCCTTGATGTGTTTATTATACAGGTTTGGGCAAAATCGATTTTTCTTTTATAATATCCCGTGGACGGCAATGCACAAAACGTACTACGCCATAATATAAATAAGGCTAAATAAAAATAAAATGATGTTTCCGGTAACATGCTCTGAAAAAATTGGGACGGAAGGAAGGAAAAAAATTATTTACACATACTGAAATTTCGACCCAATTTAACACTTGAAGGCTAGCCAATAGAAAAACAGTATGACTCGGGGTCTCAATCGCAAAAGCTCTTCTCATACTACACAAGTGTGTCGTACTGTCCAATATCATTTACCTACTCTCTGTCATTCACTGTTCTTGTCTATATATAAAAGCTTTTTCTGTTTGTGCAATTATAGAAAACTGCTACATACAATTTGGAAATTTATGCAATACAAAACACCAAACAGATAAAATAATATTTTGAAATGACCATAATTAGGGGTAGAAAAAAGTAAGGAGTCCAAACTCCAAATGGACCCTCTTATCTTAAATCCAAAAAATAGGGGTCCATAACCAAACTTTTGGGATCCAAAATAGTCAAATATAATATTAACTTGTAAACAGTTAATGACTTGAACGTGAAATCAATAAGTGTATATCAAACCAATTTTTTAAGTTTACCTGACTTGGGGATCAAATCTCGACAGAGGTTTCTTGCCAATACAACATTTTACTAATTTGACCTCAGATGACCCCTGGTGACCCCCAAATGACCTTACCAAAATATGGCTCTAAATGGTGACTGTATCCACCAAGTTTCATGCCCATATGACAGTTTTACTAATATGACCTCTGGTGACCCCAAAATGACCTTCAAAAAATTTGGCTCTAAATGTTGACTGTACTAACCATGTTTCATGCCCATATGACAGTTTTAACTAATTTGACCTCAGATGATCTCTGGTGACCCCAAATGACCTTCAAAAAATTTGGCTCTAAATGTAGACTGTATTAACCAAGTTTCATGCCCATATGACAGTTTTAACGAATTTGACCTCAGATGACCTCTGGTGACCCCAAATGATCTTCAAAAATTTGGCTCAAATGTAAACTGTACTTACCAAGTTTCATGTCCATATGACAGTTTTAACTAATTTGACCTCGGATGTGACCCCGAAATGACCTTAAAAAATTTGGCTCTAAATGTTCACTGTATTAACTAAGTTTCATGCCCATATAACAGTTTTAACTAATTTGACCTCAAATGACCTCTGGTGACCCGAAATGACCTTAAAAGAATTGGCTCTAAATGTTGACTGTACTAACCAAGTTTCATGTCCATATGACAGTTTTAACTAATTTGACCTCAGATGACCTCTGGTGACCTCAAAATTACCTTCAACAAATTTGGCTCTAAATGTTGACTGTATTAACCAAGTTTCATGCCCATATGACAGTTTAACCTAATTGACCTCAGATGACCTCTGTTGACCCCGAAATGACCTTCAAAAAATGTGGCTCTAAATGTTGACTGTATTAACCAAGTTTCATGCCCATATAACAGTTTTAACTAATTTGACCTCAAATGACCTCTGGTGACCCGAAATGACCTTAAAAGAATTGGCTCTAAATGTTGACTGTACTAACCAAGTTTCATGTCCATATGACAGTTTTAACTAATTTGACCTCAGATGACCTCTGGTGACCTCAAAATTACCTTCAACAAATTTGGCTCTAAATGTTGACTGTATTAACCAAGTTTCATGCCCATATGACAGTTTAACCTAATTGACCTCAGATGACCTCTGTTGACCCCTGAAATGACCTTCAAAAATGTGGCTCTAAATGTTGACTGTATTAACCAAGTTTCATGCCCATATGACAGTTTAACCTAATTTGACCTCAGATGACCTCTGTTGACCCTGAAATGACCTTCAAAAATTTGGCTCTAAATGTTGACTGTATTAACCAAGTTTCATGCCCATATGACAGTTTTAACTAATTTGACCTCAGATGACCTCTGGTGACCCCAAATGACCTTCAAAAAATTTGGCTCTAAATGTTGACTGTACTAACCAATTGTCATGCCCATATGTCAGTTTTTAATAATTTGACCTCAGATGACCTCTGGTGACCCCTAAATGACCTTCCAAAATTTTGGCTCTAAATATTGACTGTACCCACCAAGTATCATGCCAATGTGATGTGACAGTTTTGACTAATTTGACCTTTGGTGACCCCGAAATTACCCTCCACAAATTTGGCTCTAAATATTGAATCTACCCTATCAAGTTTCATGCCCATATGATAGTTTTTACTAATTTGACCTCAGATGACCCCTGGATGACCTTGACCCATTAACCAATACAAACTTGTTCTGTCTCGGGTCATGATGAACCCACCCACCAAAAAGTTTGGGTCAAATAATAATTGCCCTTGTAAAACAAACTGGGACATCCCCATACCCCCATTTAACATGTGCTTAATATCTGTATCATCCAAGTATCCTCATCTTCAATGCAACGTTCACTATTTATCGCTATGGAATTATATTTACATGTTGAAAAAGGTAGGCCTAGGGTTGAGTTTCTTGACGGGATAATATGCAGGCCTGGGCGAGCGGCATGAGAAAATAAATGTTGGTTAATCCTGAAATCTGCCAGGTTAGTTATTTTAATTTTTATTATATCGGTCCTGACAAAATGCACAACTTCCTCAACGTTTATAAATTGAAATGAACAGTCTTTTATTCATACTTGATAGGGGTTTATCGTTGAGTGTCTAGGACAAGATTACACAATTTTTCGGCCTACATCATTTTTATCATTTTAACTTTTTTATTACTTGCTCTTTTTAATACGAGCTTTATGGGAATTAGTTCGACAACAACACCGATTTAATGAGCGTTAGGCCTTTGTCTTATAGTGTTAGGCCTACTATTACCGTTTTTATCAATTTTTTTGAGGACACAGACAAAATACCCAGCAAACACAAAACGTTTTCGACATCATTCGCAAAAGGTTATAAAAGGTTGTCAGAAAACGTTTAAATGTCGGGTTATATAAAGGGTATATTAAGAGTATAAAACATTTTCATAACCTTAAAAACATTTTTGATAATCTACTGCTCAGCAAACAAAAATGTTTTACAGAAAACGTTTAAATGTCGGGTTATATAAAGGGTATAAAAACGTTTTAATAACATTCCAAAAACATTCTTGAAAACTTGATACAAAACATTCTAAACAGAATGTTATTTTGGGGTTGAAAAAATATTTGCGAAAAAATGTTTGCCCAAAATATTTTCAATAACGTTTTAAAAACGTTTTCATGACCTTTATATAAACCGACATTTAAATGTTATTAAAAGGTTTTGAAAAAACATTTTAAGAACATTTCTGTGTTTGCTGGGTTCAAACATTTTAACATAATGTTATTTAAGTATTGACACAATATTTGGCAAAAATGTTTGTAAAATAGTTTACAATAACATTTTTTGAAAACATTGAAAAATATTGTTGTATTGTGTTTTCATACAAAACGTTACGTTATCATGACTGATTAATGTTATTAAAACGTTTTTAGCTAAACCAAAAGCCAAAATATAACTTATTTAAAACGTTTTTGTGTTTGCTGGGTAGTTCAATAGTTTTTCAATAGTTGTAGGCCTACTTAATATTACGAGTCCTGCTGCACGCTGTTTTCATAAATAAAATAGTTGTGCATAGGCCTAAGCCTATATCGCGATAAATATTATCTATCAATTCAACTGTATTTCTTTAATCATTGAATGGCAGAAAGTCGGGGGAAAATAAAATAATGTGATTTCCAACAACTTCATATCAGAATTTCGACACGGACGACTCTTGAAAAATTTTATTTTTTCCAAAAGTGGCATAAATTATTTCATGTCAGAATTTCGACACGGACGACTCTTGAAAATTTTATTTTTTCCAAAAGTGGCATAAATTATTTTTTTGCGGCACCAAAAAGAGGGCGGGCGGGTTACCGGAAACCGAATTTTATTTTTAGTAGGCCTAACAAGATGAGTCATACATCATAGTTTATTGGTATCACATTGATACAACCTGATTGGTCCCCATATTTTACTGCTAGAAAGCCGATTGGTCAAAAAGCCACTTGAACATTTGCCCACACATTGATCAACCACCTTTTTATCACGACATGATCACGCGCCACGATTAGTGACAAGTAGGTCTATTACTAGTAGGGATTTTACGATTTCAATATTACATTCGCATGGACGGTCATTTTTTTTGCGGGGTCGCTAGGATTCTAGCGAGTAGATTTCTTGCAATATTTGGCTTATTTACCATCCAATTTATATCCTACAATGTACCTGTATATCATTAGCATATCAAGCGCGGCCCAACAAAAATAGTTTTGTGAGGTTTCTGATCGTCACGCTGAAACACTTTTAAGGACACAATTTTCTCCGTTTTCCCAGCCATTTTGTTTACTCGTTGTTAACGACGTAACTGATTAGTCTCGACCCCAGAGTGCAACGTGGCTGTATCGCGAACATGACTTGAAGACAGAAACCGGCTGTAAAAGAGGTGGGTCATCTCGCGAGATCTTGTGACTTGCATTGTTTCATCTCGTAAGGTCGATGGCTCAAAAATTATCTTTGAAGTATCACAAATTCCAAGTGTAAGGTACTTGGATACATTAAACAGGATAATTATGATTTAGAAATCAGATATGTGAGTACCAATTTTATATAAATTGACTCAATTGCAAAAAAAATGTTGCTACGTTTGTATAGATCCCAATGACACACACAGTGGCATAAGCCAGTCTCTGTGTACAAACGGCGTACACGAGACTGGCAAGTCTATACCACATCGTTACGACTCTAAAAGCGACCGAGTCAATGGGGGATATACTATCATGACTATTGGGCAACTTCCACTTGATTGGCCCTCAGCCAGTCTGAGATAGAAGTATAAATTCGTAACCAATGGCAACGGTAGGCAAAACCGGCTATGCACGACTATGTCAGGTATTAAAAGCGACTGCTATCTGTGCAGTACCGCGTGCGGTACTGCACACTTCCGCTCACAGTCTCCGCATGCGGAACTGCACCTTCCGTCACGCACTTCCGCATGCGGGACTGCACATCCCGACGTGCATTCCCGCATGCGGTGATGCAGGTCGGGATGTGCAGTCCCGCATGCGGTGATGCAGGTCGGGATGTGCAGTCCCGCATGGGGAACTGCAATATTTTTGGTGCATTTCCGTTAGGGGATGTGCAATATTTTTGGGTTTTAAGGGGAACTGCAATATTTTTGGTGCATTTCCGTTAGGGGATCTACAATATTTTTGGTGTTTATCCGCATGGGGATGTGCAATATTTTTGGTGCATTTCCGTTAGGGCATGTGCAATATTTTTGTTTTGTTTTCCGCATGGGGAACTGCAATATTTTTGGTGCGTTTCCGTTAGGGAATGTGCAATATTTTTGGTCTTTATCCGCATGGGGATGTGCAATATTTTTGGTGCATTTCCGTTAGGGTATGTGCAATATTTTTGGGTTTTTTTCCGCATGGGGAACTGCAATATTTTTGGTGCATTTCCGTTAGGGGATGTGCAATATTTTTGGTGCATTTTCGTTAGGGTATGTGCAATATTTTTTTGGTTTTTTCCGCATGGGGAACTGCAATATTTTTGGTGCATTTCCGTTAGGGGATGTGCAATATTTTTGGTGTATTTTCCGCATGGTTGTTTGTTTTTGGTTTTATTTGTTTTTTATTTGTAGGCCCTGCGGCGTAGAAAATATTATCACATGCATATATAAGGCCTACTATCGTTTTACTTTGACTATTAGCCTATTGTGAGTTTTGCTTCATTTGCTGTAATTAAAAGAAAGTGTTATAAACTTTAAAGTCTAGTATTCTCCCAGGAGTATTCTACGAGTTTTATTATATTAAAATATTATTGCACGTCGCTTAATGATAAGTAGCTATTGTGATGAATCTATTTAGTGACCATTGTAATAAACTTGACATTGTGTCCATTTTATTCATGTTAGAAGCTGCCCAAGCGGGAAATTTCTCAAGTGGATCAATTTACGCAGATCTCAAACGATGCCCATGAATAACAGCGGCGAGATCAGAGAAGGGTTTTTTGATGTTTACGAAAAGGACATCTAAAACTGAGACGAAATAGGTATTTTCGTCTCGGATCTAAAATATCTAAATTAAGATAAACGTAACAGGCGTCGTACAGGCGTCAACATTGGGGGGGGGGGATTGTATGGAACCCTGGCAAAATATTATGGGGTTTAGCCTTAGCCCCTCATCCCCCGGGATCTACGCTTATGGCAAAATCTGTTTTTTGTTCGCATTACCGCATGGGGAACTGCAATATATTTGGTGCAGCTTTACATGCGATATCATGATATAGTAAAAGCTATATTAAACAAACCATACACCGGAACATGGAAACATTACAAACATTTCAAATTATTAAATGATGCTTAATCGTTATTCTTTATATAATATACAGGGCAAAGAAGAATTATGCATCGCACACTAGCACATTTAAACATGAATTTACAAATGGAAACATAACATGCATATGCAGACATACCAGACTAAAAACTATAACCCCTCATTAAAGCTCTCATAATCATATAGGCCTAATGGTATAAATTATAATATGCACACATTAATAGACAAGCGGCTAGGGGACGCAGGGGTAACCTTGTCAATCAAATACTTCATCTATTGTGTCCAATACTTAATCCGATATAAGTGATCGATGTATATCGATAAAAAATAGGATCAAGATCATGGAATTAAGCTATGGCGGCGCGCTTTAATACTTTATGAGGTGAATATTCAAAAACATTTTGATCAGTTACTGCAAATATTCTCAAACTTAGGGCTAAACATTTTGATAACTTACTGCAAATATTCTCAACATAGGGTGACAAAATATTTGGCCAAAAATGTTTGCAGAAAATATTTTCAATAACATTTTGAAAACATACAAAACGTTTTAAATGTTTTCATGACCTTTATTTAACCCGACATTTATGTTATTAAAACGTTTTTACCAACACCAAAACCCAAAAATATAGGCCTAACCTGTTAAAATATAAAATTGTGTACATATTTTAGGCCTGACTCTGCCGACCTTTGGAGAAGACTTTATTTTTAATTACAACAATGAAACTATATGCAGAAATTTCGAACAAGACTTTCTTCTTTAAAAATTTCAATAAATGAAACATGTACAACATACTGTAGGCCTACGTATCCGGAACTGTGCATCTCGTCTTGCATTCCCTCATCATGCGGACATGCGAAAAAACATGTATATCCCGCATGCGGACCTGCACCAAATATATTACATTCCCGCACGCGGACATTCACATTAAATGCATGCGGAACTACACCAAATATTTGACAGTTAAGCACGCGGGCATGCGAAAAGATATGTTCATTACCGCATTCGGAACTGCACCAAATATTTTGCAGTTCCGCATGCGGACATGCAACAAAATAGGTATGACAAAAATTTAGTAGGCCTACATTCGTGGTGAAAAATACGTCAGGCTCTTAGGTGTTTTTACTTTTTTTAGTAATTAGTTTTAGACAATCAATGATCGTCGCATGTAATTAATGTCGCATTTTTGTATTTAAAAGAGAGTCTTGTCCGAAAGGTCGGCATAGTATAGAAACCTAGCTAATAGTTATTGTATAAAATTAATTTTATTAAAATCAAATTCACACGCCTCTTTAATGATGACTATTATATATTCAACTTGACATTGTGACCACTTTCTATTAAAGTTCCAACGGAGAATTTCTCAAGTGGATCGATTATCAATCAATTTACGGAGGATAGTAATTTAATATAATTTAAATATTGCACATCCCCATGCGGAAAAACACCAAAAATATTGCAAATCCCCTAGCGGAAATGCACCAAAAATATTGCAGTTCCCCTCGCGGAAATACACCAAAAATATTGCACATCCCCATGCGGAAAAAACACCAAAAATATTGCACATCCCCCTGCCGGAAATGCACCAAAAATATTGCACATGCCCTGGCGGAAAAACACCAATAATGTTGCAGTTCCCCTAACGGAAATGCACCAAAAATATTGCACATCCCCTGGCGGAAATACACCAAAAATATTGCACATCCCCATGCGGAAAAACACCAAAAATATTGCACATCCCCTAGCGGAAATGCACCAAAAATGTTGCAGTACCGCATGCGGTAGTGCACATCCCGACCTGCATTACCGCATGCGGGAATGCAGGTCGGGATGTGCAGTTCCGCATGCGGGACTGTAAACGGAAGTGTGCAGTACCGCACGCGGTACTGCACAATTCCGCGTCCCAAAAAATAGTTCACTATGTGCACGACTATATGGACCAACCTCTGGTTGGATCGCACGGAATACAGAGTTGCCAATGCAGATTAATAAGGTATAATATTGGGTGACTTTGTGAACGTCCAACTAAATTAGTACAATTCTGAATACTTCGTTATTCTTTTTGTAGATGTCGACTACCATTCAAATTTAATAGGTTTCATCATTAGCACACACTTGACATATCCTGAAAGTGTCACTGAAAAAAAATACTTCGTTTGTCTGCTTTTTTGTATACAAGAAACACATGAGACATCTGTTTGTGTGGACTTTGTGCAAGGAGCCCAAATCCCCACAATAAAACAGTGTAATATCACTGTTTCCCATATCGACTTTTGATCAAATCAAGCACTATCAAAGACACTATTCTGATTACCAATGACCACCAAAACCTTTGCAGCTCTTTGCAATGGATCTTGAGATAATTTGTCATATAAAACAGTGATCATAAACTATACATATACAACCCATAAAATTAGGTCATTTAAACCATAGATTTAATATACTTAGATAGCCTAATCTATGTTTAAACACAAGCTTCTTCTGCATCCTGCTTGACTAGCTGGAATTTATAATAATGGTCGAAATAAAAACATATCGTGATTATCAGTTAATTAATTAATTATCATTTTGCAAGTGGTTTCAGTTACTACATATGGTGCTGTGGAAAAGTTTCATTTAAAAGTTGATGTCACTATATATATTATACTAAATCCGCCAGAAAAGAATGCAATGGGCTTATGAGAACAATGTTAGCAGCAGGCAGCATAGTCATGCCTGTTTGAGGGCTGTGCAATAATCATGCCCTCATGGGGCACCAAGCACCAGGTACACATGAAAGACAACCACATGTGCCAATCAGTGTCAAGCTTTCTGATATCCTAATACGGTATTGTTAACACTAGTTGTTCTTAGTTGTTCGTTTCTGAACAATAGAGAAACAAAAACTGAAAACTTGAGAAAGCCCATTGTTATTTTATATGAGTGACTCTTTTCTAAAATAATCAGGGGCATGTGAATATACAGATAGCCATGTTGACCGGCCATATTGGTTCCTTTTGTATGACAACATTGAAAATGTAAATACACGTCGTCTTCTGTAAGTTAACCTCACTTCTCAAGTTGTAAATTGCTTATAATTGTATCACAATAAGTCATACATTTTTTTATCTTCATCTTTTTTATCTTCATCTAAGACCTCAAAATCAAATCGATTATATAACTTTTCGTTGATTTGAAGGTAATGATGACCACCATAATGGCGCAACGCATAAGAATGAGAAACACGATGCTACCATCATTAGATGGAATCGAGATCATCATGAAGTGTCCATCCAATCTCGTGGTGCTCCGCAAACCGAGGGTACAGGCTCAATGCAGCCAGGCTCTCGTGAGTATTGTATGGCAAAGTTTATGGCAAGCCACATCATTCATAAATGCGAGTTTTGCCCGCTATACTGGTCGAGGAGCCCGCTATACTGGTCGAGGAGCACGCTATACTGGTCGAGGAGCCCGCTATACTGGTCGAGGAGCACGCTATACTGGTCGAGGAGCACGCTATACTGGTCGAGCAGCACGCTATACTGGTCGAGGAGCACGCTATACTGGTCGAGCAGCACGCTATACTGGTCGAGTTTCACCACGCCGAACGGCGAGTTTTCACCACGCCGAACGGCGAGTTTTTCTGACGTCGATCTAAAATATTCACGTAGTATAATAATAATAGGCCTACACGTAGTATAATAAGTTTAAAAACAATTTTGCAATATGAAGGCAATATCGTGTTTTACAACCCACTGTTTTTGGCTCCAAAGTTGGACTCACTCGCTTACTGAAAATTGGTCGCTCTATGAAAAATGACAGGCCTATCAGGTGTTGCCCTTTGAAAATGTGACTGAAGTTCTGTTTAATGTGTAAAAATGGAAAATAAATTGGAAATATCATAAATGAAATGAAAGGAAAATTGTGCTGTGTTTTATTTTAAAGGTTCAGATCTCTTTTCTTTTTCGTATTAGGCCTATAAATTAACGTGAAAATGTTCCCGCTCTTTTCTAGTTACCGGTATTCCTCTTATCATTCTTGACCAGATAGCTCGTGATTTGAAAACCAATAAATATTGAAAGATAAAAAAATATATTAGGGGTTAGGGCAAAACAACCTGATACCTGATATATAACTAGTCTCAGAACAAACAAACATGATGTATATAGGGCCTATCATTTTTCCGTTTACGTACCGGTATAGAGCGACCAATTTTCAGTAAGCTATGGAGTCCAACTTTGGCGCCAAAAACAGCGGGTTGTAACAATCAGGAAAGTGTTCGTGTTCCTGTTACAATATTGCAGACAAGTTTACCAAAATTGTTTTTATACATTATTATAAATAAATCCTACATGTAGTATTTTTCGTGAACTATAAGTATTTTAGATCGACGTCAGAAAAACTCGCCGTTCGGCGTTGTGAAACTCGCCGTTCGGCGTGGTGAAAACTCGCCGTTCGGCGTGGTGAAAACTCGCCGTTCGGCGTGGTGAAACTCGACCAGTATAGCGTGCTTCTCGACCAGTATAGCGTGCCGCTCGACCAGTATAGCGTGCTCCTCGACCAGTATAGCGTGCTGCTCGACCAGTATAGCGGGCTCCTCGACCAGTATAGTGGGCAAAACTCGCATTTATGAACGATGTGGCTTGCCATAAAAGTTAGAGAACTCGAAAGAGCTCGTTGAGTTATTTAAAATCAACATTGTGGGCGGCAATGGGATAGATAAATTAGCAAAACAAAAACAAAAATACAAACGATATTATTTTAATGATGACGAAAAGGAGAGAGAGGCAGGCGAAATATAATAATATATATTTTGTTATTTTCTTTCAGATATGGAGAAGCTGGTGAATAAATTCAAAAATGTCAATAAAATCGGCAACAAGTTCAGCAAGTTGCGCAAGAAGGTTCCCAAAGCGCCAAAAGTTCTTAAAGACGTTCAACCAGATATAAAAGAAACATTGAAAACACTAGATAGTTGTTCAGATTTTACTTGTAAGGAGGCCGCAGATGCTTTGGAGTATCTAAGTCATTTATCTGAAGTTGAAGATAAAACTTTGCGTAAGAACATCGCAACATATCTCTTAGAACAGAATTATTGCCCTTTGTTTATTAGGATAGCTACAAATCTTCAAAAGAGCAGGCAAGATGGAGAATCGGCAGCCGATCAACAGTGGTTTTATAATCTAATGGTTCTTGAATCTGCGTACGCAAATTTCGCTTATGAATGTCCAGGACTTGGTCACGAATTTGGTCTTCAGAATGGTCCAGATGTTTTGTTCAAAGATCTGAAAGAAATAAAGCAGACCTTGGCAAATCCAGCGGTGGATTGGGCATGCGATATAGCAACCGCATCACTTGGAGTTTTGCACAGCTGTTTTTACGCCAATGTTGAAAATCGCGAAATCTACAAACAAGCAAACGCTGCAGAGATTTTGATGGGTTATTGTGAGACAAATAATATGGCTGCAAAAGCAACATCAATTCTTCTGCTTTTATACATCACAGGAGATTTAAGTAGTGATTTCTTGGATGGCAATGTGGACTGTGTAGGCCATATGACTGAACTGTTGAAACAGGCGGTGCAGAATAAGGACCACACTGTTGCTGCAGGTAATAGCCGATTGTCTGCCCGGGAGCTGCTCAATTGTTTAAACCTTATGGCTGTCAATGATGCTAACAGGGAGGAGATAGAGAAACGTGGAGGTGTAGTGTCGATGAACAGAATGTTACAACCTGATTTTTCTGAGGAAGAACAGAGGATTTCAGCAGTCGGCCTGTGGAATCTGGCAACGGAGTCTGTCAGACGCAAAGCCTCATCGGCCACGGTGGCAGATATAACTAAGTGTAGGTGAAACATATGATTGCAATTTTTGTAAAGGGGCAGGTCCAGGGGGGATTTTGTGGACCCCCTTTCAAAATCTGGATCCGCGCCTGGATCATTTCATACTTATTAAGATCAGGTAAGACAAATGAATAAATATACTCTGAGCGAAACTCAGCATAATACCAACTCTTTCTTATGCTACGATTTCCTGTATCTTATTTTTGTCGTAATATATTACGAATACTCATAGTATGCTGCAGTGTGGTTATGTCCAAGTTGTGGTGTTTTAAAAGTCAGCAACGTTGTTACAATAGTCGAGACAAATAGTCTGTTATATTAGCTTAATAACAAAGCATTATTTTCATGTTATGTTAACAGCTTTAAAATCACTCAAGAAATCAGCAAATAAAGCTCTTCGAGAAGCCAGTACATTTGCCCTATGGGAAATAGATGATCGATTGAAACAAAAACCAGGTCATAGGACTAGAGAAACGGGAACCGAACCGGAGCCGTCGATATGCAGATCTAACAAGCCCAAAGTACCCCACGTTATGCTTAGCTACCAATGGAGTTCGCAGAAACGAGTACTTGAAATCAGGGATGCACTTGTGAAAGCCGGGTATAAAGTATGGATGGACGTTGATAAAATGAGTGAGTACATAAATCAATAAATATGTATAAAGATGTATCCATTTTGAAATTTCCTTTCATCAAACATATCTGTATTCTGGTCGGGCTACGACCATGATTTTCCAACACGCACATTGTCTTTTTCACTCATCGAGATGAAGTCTGCGGTAAATAAATGATATAAAATTTCTCCAGGTTCCGACCATTGATCATAGAAATGCGACCTTGCAACATGCTGCTCCCAACTTCATTTTGCCACCTCATTTGCACACCATTGCAGCATCACACAGATGGCTTCTGTTTTATCCATCTGCAGCGTTTTACAGTGGAGAATGTTTTTTTGTTACCGTATGATCTAATCGTGCTCATGTTTGGTCTGAAACGTAGGAATTTGTTGTGGTTCTAAACTCAATTATATCGTTCGGATGCATGTGGCTGGATTCCTTTCAAGTTATGATCAGTGTCAGTGAGTGACTGATAGGAGTAATATAACTTAGAGAGTAAAGAAACGGAGGCAAGCGATTATTTTCGGAAAATGCTACTGTGCAATGGGTACTGATAAAAGATCACACGAAACTTGAGTGGATTTCGGCGTTTGGCAGGATAATGTAGTCGTAGCGCAAATATGTAAGCACATATAATATATGTACCAACATTTGAAAGCCGTTATTTATAATAAAATATTATATTTTGCAGAGGGCAACATTCTCACTGCAATGGCTGATGCTGTCGAGAAAGCTGCTGTTGTCGTGGTTTGTATGACCATGAAGTACAAAGACAGCTTGAACTGCCGTTCAGGTAAGATACAGCTAAGCTTTCTGCATGTTTAATTCTGGTATTCTCGATGTCTTCGTAACTCGACATTCATATTGCTCTGCAAACTTGATAGCCGCCGGCACCCATTCCAATCAAGTATTTGTTGTTACTATTAGCAAAATGCTCTGCCCATAATATGGTGGTGATCTCCCAAATTGTCTAAATAGAAATGAGCTCTCCTGTATGTGGCATCCGCATCAACTCTTCGTTTCTATATAGAGTATAGACTGACCTCAATGTCTCCCTTGTTAGATGGCACTAAGGCGTTTGTGTAGTCCTCACAAGGTTACCATCCATACGTATCTCTTGCAACGTTTGTGGTAGCTGCCACACTTCCCCAGTCCAATTCTTGATATCGTCTGTTCATGTTATTGTTGGACTGACGTCCGTTTCCTCAGGTCAATCAGTTCATATCTATTACCACAGTCAAGAGCCCGGAACTAGGGTCGTGTCGTAGATTTTAGTGATTATGCCTCCAACGAAACTTAACTTCCCTGCTGCATGCCCAGAAATCCTGATGAAGGCTTCTCTCGTAAGTTACTCAGAGTCAATACATTGGGGATAGACCAAGGCAAAGTATTCTCTCTATATGCTGACCCACTCAGTGTTACTTCTACTTTTCGTTACTTCTGCGGATTATTGTATCTTCATAAATGTGTTGATCAGATCAGTCTTTTTTTACTTCACGAAACCCATCTTCTGCTTGAGCTCAATTATCCCGACCCATTGCCCACATTATGGCACGGTTGTTGGGGTTGTTTGATGTGATCATTTATTAATTTTTCTAACAAAATATTAGGCCTATATAATGTTCAATTCTAGACCTGGACAATACCAACAGCTATCACACTAATATACACAATATTTTTAGCTATTTTTAACATAGCGGTTCGTTGCTATGTCAAATAATTTAAAAAAAAATGCTTTTTTATGGTAAATTGTGCATTTGTGTGTAAATTGAGGGCGCTATTTAAATATTTGCCAAATAATATGACTTGTTCCTTACATTTCATGATAGATAAACAGTTTTGTAAGTCTTTTTCTGATGTTCTAATAGCATTATACAAGTGTCTCCCTAGTAAAGATGCAAACAAGATCATTTAAAAATTATTAATTTAAACTTCAACACTACTTATTTCGCTTATTTCGAGGAACTTCCTCGTCATCAGCCGATGTTGTTGACTCTGATGATTTCTTGGAACGGCTAGCGACCAAACTGATCAGGTGACATCACACTTGATGACGTCAGCTTCATCATTGTTCAACTTTTCTTTAAAATGACTCAGTTTTACATGCCATCAAACAACCGTGATGGATATTCATGATCATTATGATAGCATAGAACCGTTGGAGGTATTCCAAAGGTGCGTCAAAAGGGATCAACATGTGATGGTCTCACTTTTTTAAGGATTCCTTTGACAATATTTGAGCTTCTTTATCTCAAATTTGTATTCGATTTCAGAAATTTACGAATCATCGTCTCAACATTAATAGTGATCATGATGGTAATAATTTAATTAATTTCTATTTTAACCTGAAACAGAAGCCAGTTACGCTTACAAGCACTCCAAACCAATCGTCCCTGTTATCTTGGAAGAAGGTTACAAACCAGATGGGTGGTTAGGTCTATTTGTCGGTATGCAGTTATATTATGAACTGCATTCTAATGAGCTTATGGAGCAGAACTTGCCAGCATTGATACGAGATATCGGTAGGAGAGGTGCTGCTACTAAACTAGCTGATACCTGTATGCCAGAGTTCGAACAATCTGAAGAGGGTGATTTTAACAAAGGTAGGGCCGTTTTTTTAGTGGTGCAAAAGTTTTACCGATTTCATAAAGGGCCAGGCGATTGTTTCTCGGTCCTACGTTTTGTGACAATAAAGTAAACCTCTGGTACTTTGAGAAACGGCGTTTTACTATAGACTAAAGCCGGAACTAAAAACGTGTACTTAACTGACTTGTCCGATCGATTACAAAGTAAGATAAAGGAAGTTTTTCTCCTTGATTTGAAGTGAATGAATGGATAATTCCGAGTGATACATTATATTTTACAGATGAAGTACCACCTACAATGCGCAAGATGTCAACTGTATCAACATCTAGTGTCAGTGAAATCCAAGATTGGACAACTCAACGCGTCCAACAATGGTTCAAAGAAAACGGTCTGCAAGAATTGTGTTCTCCTCTGGATTTTTGTGATGGTCAACATCTTCAAGATATGTACATTAGGTACAAACAAGCACCGGACACATTCCGGAATGACTTGAAATCAGACTTGAAACTGTCATTCACAGCCAGTGTTAAATTTACTACTGCACTAGAGAAACTGCCCAAAGATCTCCAACAATAATGCTTGACCAGGTTGACATTGAAACATGATGTTCTTTCAAAACTTTGTTCTTTCAATTTCAATATCTCACAAACAGTTGACTTTAAATTGGTCCCTAAAACTGAATCCTTAATTGCATGCCCATGAATAAGACGTGAATAAATGGAAACTTAACTTGCTGTTGACATAATTGCAAGCTTTACTATTACAGTTGGTGATAATGTCAATAATGGCAGGACTCTTAGCCAGGGCAGGAGTGAGGGCCCATCCGTGATAATCAACTTTTGAAAAGCACCCTAAACAAGGATTTAACCCGTGGCTAAAACAATACCCTAAACAGGTGTTTTCACACCCTAAACAAGGATTTTATTCCTTGCATCAAATTTCATACCCTAAATTTCATTCCGCGTATTAGCAATTGCAATTTTGCTACCCTTTTTTTTCAATATTTCATGTTTTTGACACCATAAACGTGTTACGCGCCTGCCCACGAAAAACTACCCTTTTTACGCGTTTCCATTATCGCGGATGGTGTACATGCCACAATGGGAGTGACCCCCCCCCCCCCGGGTGAGGGCATCCTCCCAGGAAAATCACATCAAATCCAACCAAACTTTAAAGATATGCAAGAGTTAAGACTAGTGTAAAGTAAAGACTTTAATGATGAATTCTGCAGCTTGAATAATAAAGCTGTATAATCTGTCATTAGAAGATTTCTGTGCTGGATTTGAACTTGCTAGTAACCAGTTTTTACTTGAATTTGTTCTTAAGCTATAACATACTGCTCGTTACATTTTTTTATTAGTCTGTTTTGATTCAACCTCTGTGGACTCTGGAATTGTTAATTGTTGGCCATCAAACTGTATCTACTTCTGAACGTTCTTTTTCCTTGTCATTGGTTCAGTGTGTCTGCCTGTGTGCTCTTTTACATGAAGGATAAACCCAACATTCCCCCAAATCTCCAACCAAAAATGTCAACATTGGCTCAGTGAGTAGCAGTGGTTCATATGATCAAGTTTAGTGGTCATACTCATAGTATGTCATCTGAAATAGAAGTATACATGTAGTATCTGGATTTTCACAAAATGACCTCTAATAACCCCTACATGCCCCTTGACCCCTCCTTGTGCAACACATATTTTGGGTCAACTGTTCTTCTGACCAAGCATCTGTAACATTTAAAAAAAGAATGATTTACATAAGAGCTTAGTTATTAATGGTCACTGGTCAGCATCAGTGAACTTTACTGTAGCATTTACTGACATGACTTGGTAGTTAGGATTGGGAACTACAATCTTGGAAATAAGTCTTGGAACACTTTTGTGTCAAGAACTAAAAACTGACGCCCCCTCTCCCCCGCGAATGTTGGGAAATGCCAATGTCTTCAGCAGTTTTTCAAAGTGTTCCAACATTGATTGCTGGGGAGAGGAAGGGTAAATCATTGTTGTATGATATGTCATGTTTGTTTAAAACCAAAATACACGTCACTCCCATGATCATTGCAAATTCTACATGGAATTACAACAACGTGTACCAAGTGTTCCAAGGACTTTTTTCCAAGATTGTCTCTGGTGAATGCAAACTATTTCATCTAAATTTCGTTTTCGTCTCATAACTCAAAAACGAAATGTTGATAAAGACATTGGTTTATTACTTTATTTAGGTAGTGGTCACTGAAAATGCCCCCATGCCAAATCTCACACATTTCGTAATTCACAGGGCTCTAAATTGCACAATAGCTTTTCAAATTTAGTTTTCGTCTCATAACTTAAAAACCAAACGTCGTATGAGCTTCATATTTTATTAGATTTGGGAGTAGATTATGTGCTTTTGAATCATAATAAAATTGATGATAACAAGTTTGGTTTATTTAAGGAGTGGTCACTCAAAACATCCCTAATGCTAAATGACACACATTTCATAATTAGGGCTCTAAACTGCACGAAACTGATTTGCCTAACTCAGTTTTAAAATTAATTTTGAAAGTTAAACTTTACTGTATTTGTCAGATATGTGAATGAGTGTTAGAAAAATAATTTTAAAAAAGTTGTAATTGAATACCGCATATAGTTTGATTTGAAGTAAATAAATAATGAGATATGGCTATCTTAACAGCATTAACTTTTTGGACATAATGTACATCTTCATAAGATAGCAGTTTGTGTTTCACAATGTCACTGTGTGTAAAGTAAGGCGATAGAAACAAATTACATGTAGTTCGATCTTCTGATCGACCATCAATGCTTGGTCAATCCTTATTATTTATGAAATCAGTTAATTAACTATTGTTAATTGTGATACAATAGTAATTTGTGTCTGTAGTGATACCAGACCAATATAAATTTAGCATTAATTCTGATTAATTAGTTGATAGTTCATTAATAACATTAACAAGCATCGAAGCAGCATCGACGACCGATCAAAAGATCGAACACATTTGTTTCTGAGCCTACACTCGCATTACAGATTCATACTTCACAATTTTATTCCAAAATAAATACTTTTACTTCAAATTAAAGTAATTGCACCCATATCATATATACATACATACATACAAACATATTATAACAGGCATATGTTGCATGTCTACATACCGTCGTTTTTCTTTGTTCTCAGACAAAATGAAATTGGACTCAGTATCATGCAGTTTAAATTGCTAATTACAGAGTGTAGGTTAACATAGGGGGTGTTTTCAGTGACCAGTCACTAAATTAACCAATTTCTGTCACCAATTTTATTATGATTGAAAAGGACATCATCTACTCTCAAATCGTGTGCAATATGAACCCTTTGCGACATTCCGTTTTTGAGTTATGAGACGAAAACCAAATTTAGATGAAATATTTTGCTTTCGCCAGAGACAATCTTGGAAATAAGTCTTGGAACACTTTTGTGTCAAGAACTAAAAACTCACACCCCCTTTCCCCCATGCAATGTTGGGAAATGCAAATTCTACACGGAATTACAACAAGTGTTCCAAGGATTTTTTTCCAAGATTATAGGTGGATAGGGTCTGTAACTTCTTTGCAAACCCTTACCCTAAGCTCACTGATTCACAATACCCATATAATGTAATATTTGTATCATAATTTTCTGATGGTTATAGTAGATAATATATATTCAAAATAAGAGTACATAAAATATTACTATGACACAACTCGTTTTCTATCAGTATTCAGTATCAATTTAATTCAAGTAATTATCAAACAATTGCATTAAACTTGGATGTAGTAGTTTAACAATAATTGGGTTGGCATAATAACTCAATCTATCTACTAACCCTAACACTGACCCATGCTTTTTGCTATCGAAAGTAAAAAAAGATCCGAATTTTTCAAGAAGAAGAATTTTTGACTTGGCACCCCCGGGATTTGAACCTTTGACCCCCCGCATGCCAGCCGCACGATCGCGGACCGGTAGCTATTCTGGTTATTGCTGCCCGGCCAGCAATTCCGTGAGCATTTGACACTTAGGGAGGGTGATTGCGTCATCGCAGACCCTGGGATGCATGCATGCGCTGAATTTTTCATCATGGTATTCTGTGGTATTTTTGGGTGTAAGGGTTAACATAGGCTCTAATCTGGAAAAATACATCTTAACTTACCCTAACACTAACCCATGCTTTTTGCTATCGGAAGTCAAAGAAGATCCGAATTTTTCAAGAAGAAGAATTTTTGACTTGGCACCCCTGGGATTTGAACCTCTGACCCCCTGCATGCCAGCCGCACGATCGCGGACCGGTAGCTACTCGTGAGCATTTGACACTTAGGGTGATTGCGTCATCGCAGACCCTGGGATGCATGCATGCGCTGAATTTTTCATCGTGGTATTCTGTGGTATTTTTGGGTGTAAGGGCTAATAGTTGCCAAGAATAAATAACTAGGTGTAGTGTAGGCCTAGGGTCGGAGGCCATTTGTATTTTAAGTTGCATATCATCCACATACAATGCGCGCTACGCGAGTATCTCGCTTAAGCGCGCTACGCGAGTATCTCGCTTAAAGTACTGTTGCCAAGAATAAATAACTAGGTGTAATGTAGGCCTGGGGAGGCCAGTTGTATTTCAAGTTGCATATCATCCGTGATACAATGCGCTACTGCGAGTATCTCGCTTAAGGGCATGCTACGCAAGTATCTCACATAAAGTATCAAAAACAGCAAAACTGGGGAAAAAGCGTACCTTATTCGCACAGATGTTACGCGAAAAGGGTTGCTAAACCGGTTCAAATGAAGATAACATTCTGGGCAAAATTGTACTCAAAAATCCTCAGCGTGTGCTTTTACATGCACATTGGTTTTTCTGCAGGCCTCTTGACTGATCGCTACCAGCGGTTTTAGGTGTGTTAATCCATCACGACTCATAATAAATACTTGCTTAAAGTAGGAAAGCAACCGTGTAGTACCTTGCTTTGGGTCCATTTTACACTAATGAAAAATACTTGCTTTGGGTACTTGAAAGTCATTGTATGTGGGTGATATACAACATGAAATATAAGTGTGCCCCCCCCCCCAGTGTGTAAAATGAATGCATTTTCAACATGTTACAATTTAGTTTGCCAACTGTAAAAGTGCTGCTTAAAATAACACTAAATAAATCCAACATGGAGCATCAACAATGGAATGTATCTTCTTTTCTTCTATTATTAGGCTATCTACAAATGACCTCAAATTTCCAATTTTCTAAATTTCTAAATCTATATGAAAGTAACATATTTGTAAATAACATTTCTACTTATTCATCTAACTATTTTTACAGTTTCTCATCAATATAGGTATGGCATACATGTGTGGGAAATAACAGAGGATGATTTAACAACTTCCCATCATCCATTGCAAAAGTGTTTTCACCAGGGTTTCAAGTCAATCAACTGCTACCGTGTGAATTGAGCTACCAAATCACATTGAAAAGATGGTGTTTTCAAACTGTCAGTGTTGTACTTACTGACTCAGTCGATATGACAACAAGAGCTCTATTTAATTCAAGAGTTGAGAACCAGAAGGCCTTGACTCACATTTTGGTTAATTTTGAGATTTTGGTACCATACCAAAATAATCCTTTACTCTCACAATTCGTAGAACCATAAAACATTAACTCAAAAATATACAAACAAGCAGGCCCATGGACAAGGAGCAGTGTGGGGCCCTTCCCCCTTTATCAGCCCTATCCCTAACCTATATAGTCGTAGGTCATTTTCGCTTTTGCTCGGGCCCCTGAACACTCAGGGCCTCTGGTCTTTGTCCATTCTGTTTATCCGCTTGCGACGCCCCTGCATACAAGGGAAGAGGCTTATATGCATTGTACAGTGTACACTGGAACATAGAAACATTCAAACAAAAACAAAACAAAAACTGAGCTACATGCATTTTACATTTTAAGCCTACATTTTGTATTAAACTCTACATAATGCCCGATGTACATTGCCAAAATAATGTTACAAATAAATTGAAATAATTAGTTGGATTAATAAAATATATATATCCAGAATACATTATACAATCATGTTTGCATAGACTAAAGTATGAATTACATTTTGATACAAAATACATTATCAAACTATTCAATCACAATGCATAGAACCTGAATAATGGAAGGCACACAATTACGGATGATACAATATTAAAAGTACATCATACATGTATAGTTCAAAGGTATCATAATTCATTTTTAATTTATAAAATAAATGACAAAACATATAATATGTACAGATTTCAACTCACACTTACATATATGTACATTCAAACTTATATACATGGATGGAAGTGAATTGAAGCTGACAGGGGTAGCATTACGGCCCGAAAAAGTCGGGGGTTGTTTTCCTGTGTTTTTCACTCCCGAGCTTGCAGAAAATCAAAATACATGGCGTGAAAATTAAATCTCGGGGGTGAAAAACGTTTTGCAGTGTAGTCAGGGGTAGAAGGTCCAAAAGCAGAGGGTCAGAGTTCACCCCCGAGCTTGCACATTCCCAATATATGGAGGGTGAAAAATTAATATTTTTTTTTTTATTGGATCATTCACCCCTGATCTGGGGTTAACGCTACCCCTGTTGAAGCAAACTGAGAAATTGATACTATCTATAGATCATTTGCACACAATAATCTGAAAATCTTACCAGTGAAGATTTCAAATGTGTCATACGATTGAACAAAAGTTGCTACAACTGACACACATGGCCAATAAAAGTGTTTCACTTGACACATTTTGTATAATATTGCCTGCAGTGACAAGATCCAGAAATTTCACAAAGGGTGGTTTTAAATGGAACAAATACGGATTTACAATTTTGGTTGGATTTTCAGCATAATATTATGGTTGTACATGTACATGTAAGCCCTTTGGGTCCTTGGGCAAGGCACTTATCCTGTTTGACTCACTTGACACTTCACCCAGGTGTAAATGGGTACCGGCTTAAAAGCTCAGAGTGCCATAGTGAACACAGCAACAGTACCGGTACCGTATACAGGAGTCTGACCCCAAGTCACTTCAATGGATGGACACTTTGTCCTAGGCTTTTTAAGTAATTAGTAACAAATTATGGAAAAAATAATATTAACTTATTTTGCATGCCAAATGACTCAAATTGCTTGACTGCATAAATTTAAAAGATATACATTGGGAATGGTGCAAGGTCCTCTTTGAAATTGCTGCTCTAGGCAAAAAAAATTATGTCTCATAGCTGCCGTGCACATTCGTTTAAATCTTAGCATGTCCACGTCCATGTCAGTTGAAATGGCAAATTCATTTTTTATTTCCTTTTTTTTTAAATGTTTTTTGCTGTAAAATCATGTGAAATTCTGAGACAAATTTTGAAAATGACATCTTAATTCAAAATCTTCAACAAAATAAAAATCTGTAAAAAAAAATGCATTCTGCATTTTTTTTAAAAACTGCCATGGGCTTTTAAAATAAACAGAAACCTGAACCATGTTGTAAATTCTTGAATTACCGGTAATACTGTTTGCATATATATGTGACTCCTCGCCACAACTGAGCCGGATGTCGCCAATCATCATTTTTGAGATATTCAACCAAAATATTCTGCTTGAAATTAGCTTTAAAATTATGTATATCATGTCTATAGTACTTGACATTTAAGTAGTGAAAAATCAATAAAACAGTCAATAAATCCTTTCTTTCCTATTGTTTATTGTTAAGTTCGATGGAGCATATCTCAATAGTGGCACTGGCGACATCCGGGCTCAGTTGTGGCGAGGAGTCACATATGGTATACCAAGCATATACAATGTATGGTATACCAAGAGGAGCATGGAAGATTTTTAGCATCCACAAAGGCACTAATTATTGAGGAGGGGCACTAATTAGGTTCAATGTGTATTGGCTTTCACAAAAACGTATTACCAATATTGTAACATTTCCATAATATATTTTTCACTACCGGTATCAGATAAGTCTGCTTTCAATTTTTATTTTCAGCAAAACAAAATGAGGTATA
The DNA here is from genome assembly GCF_039555335.1 of Amphiura filiformis. Lineage (NCBI taxonomy): Eukaryota > Metazoa > Echinodermata > Ophiuroidea > Amphilepidida > Amphiuridae > Amphiura > Amphiura filiformis. The sequence goes on from NC_092632.1 coordinate 33,348,802, forward strand.
AAAACAAAGAAAATCGCTAAAATTATATTTTATATCACTCATAAATACATGTTGTAAGTTCTAGACAGTTCATTGGTTGCTTGCCATTTATCATTTTTACCAGTGGCCTCTTCATGTGCTGGTTAATACCATCATACATGTAGTGCTGCGCCATAGTGCACCTGCGCCAGGCCGTGCGCAGGCTCTTAAACTCGCCAATCTGGTTATGGGGTGGGGCCCAAAATGTTAAGTATATCACAGCAAAACATGGCTATTATGTTGATGAAAAAATCTATTTCCTACCTACATGTATATGTTTTTAAGTACCGGTAATTGAATTTATGTGTGAATGACATAAAACAATAGGCCTATTAACTGTCTCACAATATAATGACTCAGTGAAAATAATGTGTATTGTTTCATTCCACTTGCCATTCCAGCTTGTGGAATGGAACAATTTGTAAATCAACACCTACATTTGTATATCTACGGTATATCATCAATGCCTGTATCAGACTGTCAATCATTTTTAATAGAGGTCAATCGGTTGTAACATCTATAATGAACATCACATTGATTCACACATGTATACAATACATGTACCAGTTTCATAATAAAATGCATATTATAATAATATTTAAAAATTCAAAGAACAGACCTTCCAGAATAGGTGCGTAGTCGTTACTCTGAGTTTTATGCCTAAAAAGGCAATCGTCAGCAGCATGAAACTCAGAGTACCGTACCGGTAACGACTACCTATTCTGGAAGGGCTGTTCTTTGAATTTTTATACGCTCTCCCTTTTGGGATTGAGCACTTTATTTACTTTATTGAGCAAAATGTTGTTATAATAATATTTATAAAGTTTGCGCTCAACTTTTTTTAAAAACTGGACGGCTATTTCAGCATGAACCAATTGAGCTGGCTGGCAACATTTTACAACATGTCCACCAGGATTTACACTCGCCACATCAAAGCATTTACAAACTGATCAGACAGGTTCTAAATTACATGTAGTGCCCTCAGCATTGTATATGACAATGAATGGTTCAGATGAGCAGAGAATTTTCAGCCCGGGCTTTTCAGCTACTATGTTAAACATTAATTGATGTATTTTTGATCGTATGAATTTGCCATATTATAACATTTTCAAATAAAATAGATTAGCATTTTTTTGCCATAAAATGTATTGTTAGCTCTTACTGTCAGATATATCCCTTTTATTTTTGAGCACGAACAACTACGGCAAAGCAAAGAAAATTGGAATTTACTACCAGCGCACATGTCGCCAATCGTACCACTCCTTCGGTCATGTTGTGGTACGACCCTTTGTTGTGTATATCATCACCGTCCGTGTAACGTACTGCGTGTTATGAACATCGTGTATGCGTTCGACTAATAATTCCATCGTAATAATAAAGCGCCCGAATCCGGCGTTTTATTCAAAATCTCGGATTTTGACAAAACTACAACACCTAGAGTCTTGATTTTGCAGGGTATATTGGTTTAATAAAGTACAATTTAATCGTGTAAAAAGGAATTTTAAAATTCAGTGAGGCGTCTTCCTCAGCAAATGTTATAATATGGCTTTAAGCGCTGTGTCACTATCCCATGATTGTATTAAAAATCTTGGATTTGTCACAAATTCAGCACAGAAGACCTTGACTTGCAGAGTACAATGTACATGTATGTTGGTTGGGTAAAAATCAGCAGTTTGAAAAAATTGAGGTCGTCCTCCAGCAAATGTTACAATATTGCTTTTTTACTATACTCTTAGTACATGTACGTACATGTACTCAACATGTTGTCAGTCAATGTTCTCCAACATCTGATGTCAATTTTGTGGAAGCAGCTAGCAATTCATGATGATAGTCGCTGATAAAGATGCCAGTTGGAACCGGTCCGGTTTGCGGCTGGCGCTGATTTGCTGGTTCAGAGACAACCACACGCTCATCATCAATGGGCATGCTGGGTGGTGTATATCCATGATAGTTCACATGTTCCAGGTTGCTTGTTTGTAAGGAGACTGGCGATGGAGTAAAAGGTGGTGTGTGGTATGGCATGCCCATATAATGCAGGCTTGGATTGTCCATGGCACTACCAGAAGCACCTTGTATCAATGGTAACCATTGTGCTGCATTGTTGGCAGGTTGTTCTGGATTAGCATACATATTTCTGCCAAGTTGAATAGATTCAAAAGCATCATTTTCTTGCCTAATACGCGCATCATCCAATTCTTTCAACTGTTGTTCTTGTTCTTTGTACTTTTTCAAGTCCTTTTCATACTCTGAATAATATTTCTTCTTTTCATCAGTATGAAGTGCATGCCATTTGACTCCAACAAGTTTGCTGAGAGCACCAAAGGGTAGGTTCGGATTCTCCTCTTTAAGCTTTGGACGCACCTTGTTACTGAATCGTATGTATGCAGGTGCTGGTTTCTGTGGTGGTTTCGGAATTATGCCAGGTGCTGGTTTCTGTTTTCTGCCAGTCTTGTTGTTCCTCTTTGCTGATGATTTTGGCATGATGATGATCAGGCAGTTTTTGGTATGTGTGATTTGCTTGATACCAGTAGCTAATAGAATGAAACTATTCAAACTGATTCAATGTAGTTCAACGTAGTTCAGTATCATCAGTAAAGTAAAGTAAAGGTCATGAGGTAAAGCTTAACTTTACTAGATGTCATAATCATGCATGTATAGTTTCATGAGTTTTAAGTAAGCTTAACAGTTAAAATCAATTAAAACTTTAGAAAGCTGCCCTCCGGAGCAGGCGAAATGTTTCGATTTGAATGCAGTTGACGACGTGGTATTGTTGTCCTTAATAAATATCTGGGTAAAAAGTTCCGATCTGTTATTAACTTATTGAGAGTTCAACTTCAATTTCATCCGCGCAAAATTTTTGTCGCCTTTTTTTTTCTTAATTTATTATTTACAACCAGTCTCCCCTCGCTAATTTAAGCATGTCTCTATTCATTTTTTACCATTTTCCTGACAATTTCAGTTTTTTCTTTGTAATCGGGTTTGTGATGAATGAACTTTTACATTTAAATTAAAACAGATTGATAAATATTAAATTTTGAAGTAAAAGTATAGAGTAAATCACACTTTTTGGCTTTGAGGTCAAAGTTTACAGGCGTGTGATTGCGCAATATTTACATCCGCTACATATTGGTAATTCATGTAATTGGCGTGGTGTCAAGCAAGCTCCGTAAGTAAGCTTAAAGTTATGTATAGTGTGTTTCTTTATTAAATTAAAGCCGTATTGCAACACAGTAATGTTGTAACATTTGCTGAGGAGGACGCGCTCAATATTTTTTAATTCCGGTTTTTACATGAAAACAATAATAATGAAGAATACCTTTATTTTTAATAAAATTCAAGAGTTTAATACAAGACTGATGAGTTGTCAAATAGGCATGATGATGATAGGGAGGTTTCATGTCGCTACCCCGAAACATCATGGCCCTGTTCCTTCCTCACTAGGGCCATGAATGCCCTACGTACGTAAAAACGGGGCACCCATGAACTCACGTCACGTCACACTGACGGCATCTATTTATAGGAAGAATTCAAAACACGGCGACGATAACAGTCACAAGGCTGGTCTTTTACATCCTCAAATGTGCTCAAAATTTACGAACATGCACCAAATATATGTTTTGTTTAAGTCTCATCTTCACGTGAGTAATGGTCATGATGGTAGGAAGTGGTACTTATGACAAAAAGTGGTATTTTATGTGTACCCTGGACCAGATATGCTCAGGAGTCTCAGACCTTCGTACAGAGAAGGACAGTGGAAATCGTAGTGACAGAGGTGTGAGTACCTCGGGCTACATGTACGCCACTGGTGACTATATAGCTAAAATAATAGTTTCTCGATCATGAGAGCTCAATAGGCACACAGTGACAATTGCGTCGGCGTACAACGCCTACCACTTACGCGCTTTGGGTAGTCATTCCACTAAACTTTCGACATTACGCAGTGCACGCAGTACATTCATACTCTCATGATCAAGAAATTATTATTTTAGCTATAGCCCTGGAGGCACAACAACAATATTGGAGCACGTGAAAATGAAATATACAAGCGGCTAAGGCACGCAGGGGTAACCTTGTCAATCAATGGTTATTTAATTGTCCACCAAAGTTAAGCTTATGACATCACCAATACGTTTATATCCAATCCAATCGATAGGCAATTATCCCCAGAGGACCACTTGGCGAATTTGACCAAGTTTAACGTGTGCTCATAAATCTGCATGGAATAAAAGTTAAATAAATATAAAATATTACAATTTGAAATTAATTGAAAATTGATAATAATAATGAAAAATCATCACAATGTTATAAATAATGGTAATAATAATTAATAACTTTTATGTTAAGGGGGTACTACACCCCTGTCCAATTTTGTGCCTATTTTTGCATTTTTCTCAAAAATTATAGCACATTGGTGACAAGTAAGATATGTAGGCCTATATTATAGGGGCAAGGACTACAACTACTGTACTGAAAATTCAGCAACTCAAAGCAAGTAGTTATTGATTTATTGATCAAATATTGGTTTTCCTCATTTTTGACTGTAACTCCACAACTGTTGTCTGTGCTGAAATAAAATTTCCAGTGCAGTAGTTGTAGTCCTTGCCCTATAATATACATATCTTACTTGTCCCCAATGCGCTATAATTTTTGAGAAAAATGCAAAATTGGGGTGTAGTACCCCTTAAATCATTGACCATTTATAATATAAAGCTACCAAGTAATCTACATTTTAATGTGAAGGTCTGAAATGCCATCCCGGCAAACACAAAATGTTTTCAAAACGATTTAAACAGGTTAGGTCTATATTTTTAGGTTTTGGTTTTGGTAAAAACGTTTTAATAACATTAAATGTTGGGTTAAATAAAGGTCATGAAAACATTTTTGAATGGAAACACACTACAAAAATATTTTTTAAATGTTTTCAAAATGTAATTGACAAATATTTTCTGCAAACATTTTTTGCCAAATATTTTGTCACCACTTAAATAATGATATGTTTGAGAATATTTGCAGTAAGTTATCAAAAATGTTTTTGAATCTTATGAAAAAGTTTTATTTAACTTATGAATAAGTTTTATAAGACTTCCCTTTATATACCCTTTATACAACCCGACATTTAAACATTTTCTGGCAACCTTTACCAAATGATGTCAAAAACATTTTGTGTTTGTTGGGATAATCATTTGAACATAATTATCGTACGCTATGAAATAGAGTAAAGATTATAAGAACGCTTCCGTCTGAAGATCCGTCCTTCCGTCCGTCAGTCCGTCCTTCCTTTATTGTAAAAAATTATTTCTCAATAATTGTGTTTGTAGTCGCTATTATTTATAAACAGGAATAAATGTAATAGAGTTGGTATCATTGTGTGACGTTTTTGTTAAAGTTTGTTCAATAGAAAAATTATATCGGATTATGTTTTACTTTTGACGTTATGTTTGTTAATTGGTTTTAATGGTTAAAGTTTCTTTTAGTAGAGAGAAACTGTAAAACTATACCATTGATTTAGAAACACTGTATATAATTGTTCCTGATTTTTCAATTGAGTACACGCTCTGTTATGTCTTTGACTAATATTCTGTGAGTAAATAAAATGAGAGCTATTAAATACAATCAATTAGGCCAGGCAAATATGTTGGGGAAATTGTAATATATAATACACCTACCCATCATGCAGTGGGAGTTTTAATGATATTTTGCCCAATGCAATCACCACCTACACTCAGAAGGGCACTTAGATCAATTTGCATTGTGGGATATGATGCCATCAATCCCATGTCTAGCCACTAATCTACACTCATAAAACTAATATCATTAGATTAAATGGCCATTAAAATTGATACAAATCTAGATATGACACGGTTTCAGATTTGAAGCAGGTTTGACTGCCAAAAATGGCAAAATATAAAGTTTCAAAAAATATTGTTTTAAATATGTTTTCTAGACTGAAATTTTGTGCAGAATTCATTTCTGAAGTCAGAAATGCACAATCTATCATTGTTTTCCTGATATGAGCATTACAGTAGAGGCATATGCTTTTGACGGAAATAAAAATATGAGATCCATAAGTGACAACATCATCACAACATATTTGAACTCTATTGGCACACTTATAAAGGCTCTGCAAGGCTGACATCAGATTGGTGCACACACATTGAATATAGGTCACATGATTGCGCAATATTACAGGTACTAATAAGACTTTAATCACTAAGATTGAAAAAAATGAGGTGAATATGCAGCGTAACTCGGTGAATGATTAGGTTTGCAAAAGTGAAATTTGCAGTTGCATCACCACCGTTCGAGTTTTTATCCCGAAAAGTTTTGCAACTCGGTAATTTGTTATAGATTTGGATACAAACTTGTAATTTTTTTGTATCTTTTTTCCAATTTTTTTTTTTAATTTTTTTTTTTAAATGATGGTAGCACTTGATGTTAGGTCCAAGGACTATCAAAATCCGAAAAAAAAAAAATTAAAAATCGCAAAAAAAAAAAAAGTCAAAAACGCAATTGGAGCCAAAAATAACGCAATTGCGTATTCTTAGCAGCCCCACTGTAGAGGCATATGCTTTTGACGGAAATAAAAATATGAGATCCATAAGTGACAACATCATCACAACATATTTGAACTCTATTGGGTCAGTCCATGTCGAAACAGATTGAGTGTACACCCACCCTCTTGGATTTTGCTCTCCTTTGGCTTACCTTTCATGGATCCCTAGGTGAGGTCACAAAAAAAAATTCAAATTCCATTTCGTTTGCGAATGGCGGGCAATCAAAGTTTGGCGACCTCAACCAAAATTGTGAATTTAAGGGGTCCAAATGACAAAGTGCTCTCTTTGAGGGGCACTTTCTTCTTAATTGAATCAGTTGTGATCCGCTTTTTGAATGTGGTCACTCACTGGCTGTGTCTGAAATACCTAATGCCAAAAAAGATAGATTTCGGAATTTCGTTGGGATTTCAGAGGGCATTACTCGTTGATGGTCGATAAACGTCCCAATAAATCGGACTTAGTCACCGGTCAGTTCTACAGCATAGATATCCATGGCTAACGATGGTTAACTATGGAAACATGTTAAAGGACATCAAGAACATTTTCTAAGTTATTTATTTTGAGCTCTTTCGAGACGAGTAATGGATATATTCTGTAGATTTAGGTTTTGTCTGTGACTGCTAATGTGAGGCCGTCGAGGGTCGTGCACGGGCTCAAACTCGGTGGGTGGGTGTAGTTCTGTCCTGGCAAGAAGAAGTTTATGTTCGTTAAGTCATCCGACCCGGGGCCCCTCCAAGGGGTCATTTGAGGTCAAATGACTAAAAACTGCCATATGGGCATGAAACTAGGTCCACGGGACTCAAACTCGGTGGGTGGGTGTAGTTCTGTCCTGGCAAGAAGATGTTTATGTTCGTTAAGTCATCCGACCCCGGGGCCCCCTCCAAGGGGTCATTTGAGGTCAAATGACTAAAAACTGCCATATGGGCATGAAACTAGGTCCTCGGGGCGGGCTCAAACTCGGTGGGTGGGTGTAGTTCTGTCCTGTCAAGAAGATGTTTATGTTCGTTTTAAAGTCATCTGCCACCGGGGTCCGCTCCCAGGGGTCATCTGAGGTCAAATTACTAAAAAGTGTCGTATGGGCATGAAACTTGGTAGATACAGTCAACATTTAAAACAACATTTTTTGAAGGTCATTTTGGGGTCATCCAAGGTCACCACGGGTCATCTGAGGTGAAATTAGTATAAACTCATATATGGGCATGAAACTTGGTGGGTACAGTCAACATTTAGAGTTATAAGTTTAGATTATTTTGGGGTCATCCAAGGTCACCCAGGGGTCATCTGAGGTCAAATTACTAAAAACTGTCGTATGGGCATGAAACTTGGTGGGTACAGTCAACATTTAGAGCCAAATTTTTGGAAGGTCATTTTGGGGTCGCCAGGGGTCATCTGAGGTCAAATTAGTAAAAAAACTGTCATATGGACATGTCACCATCAGCCTGGTAATCGCGCCCAGCCGAGAACCGCCAAATATGGTAACCGCCTAGTCTATTTTAAAACTGATGCATCAATGACTATGTTCATCATGTCATTATTGTATCATTCTCACATACATTAGGAAATGAATTTGGAGAATAGAGGCCTTGCATGTGACATATCATCCCGTAAATATGGCGGACTACTCAAATGCATTCAACAAAAGCATGATTGCAATCAAATAGGTTGATGACAACATTTGATTGAATGGACTGCACTCCGCCATAACTACGGTGAAGGACACCGGCTCAAATCCTTTGTTTGGAGCCAATCGATAATTTCATGCAGGGCCTCTATACTTTCTGTTAATAAAATACTATGCTGACCTCACACTCCAGTAATTTCAGATCATTGAGCTCAGTAATACATCAAAGAATGTCTTCCAATTCATGAAAACAAATAGATAATCTGCATATCGGATTACAAGCTTGAGGCATTTCAATTGCAAGGCCCATTACTTATACACCAACAACAACATAGGCCTACAAGTGTATATAATGTAGCATGTGCGCACATTATCATGTTGTGGATGGTGAATCAAGCTGCAGTGCCTACCCATTCCCAAATAAATGCAGTGACCAACCGGTGTTCACTCATGATTGACATACTGATCATTATGTATGATTTAAACTCATAGGTTTTGGCAATTTGGGAGGGGGTGGGTTCAAAATGACCCCATAGGATTATACGGGGTAAAAATTTCAAATTGCTCAAATACCCCTTTCAAATATATCAAATTATTTAAATAAATAAATGAATGAATGAATGAATGAATGAATGAATGAATGAATGAATGAATGAATGAATAAATAAATTAAATGAAAAAAAATTGAACAAATTGTAGCGTAGCATTAAAATCATAATAACCATTGCTGGCAGGCGGATTCGAACCAACGATATTGACATTACCAGTCTGATGCTCTAACACTGAGCTATGCCATCATCTAGTAATGAGGGTCGAGTTTTTAGCGTATACAGTGTTTGTCTGTGAAAATGCCGCCTTTGTGAAATAAATAAATATAAAGTCTCAATTTTTAATTTAAATTTATTTGATAATTTTCTAACCTATATTTTCTTTAGAGCAGGGACAAATATTTCCCCTTTTATCCAATTTGGCGCTAAATAAGAATCTACTTCTTTTATTACTGATTTAATTCGCGATTTGTTCCATTAGCAATATCAAAGATTAATGTCAAGCATCTCACGACAGATATTTAGTTGGCTTAGTGGTTTTGCACAGTGCTTTTTAACCGGGAGGTACCGAGATCGATTCCCACCTCTGCCTGCAATTTTTTTCAAGACTGGGAAATAATACCCTGACATTCGCCGCTGACTTTCGTTCTGCAGGAGCAGAGTTATAGCTTGTTAAACTTTGCTCCTTCCGTAAAAGGGTACATTATTTTGGCACTACATTATTTCTTTTTTTTCCACATTGCTGGTAGGCCCCTATTAAATATCAAATGGTCATAATTGGCGGTCACTTCAAATCATCGCCAACTGAACGAGGTTCAGGAATGTACTCTCATTGTTAATTGTTGGTTAATCCACCACTTGAACAGGACTTAACCAAAGCAAACAAAGACTTAAGCTTTTTACGAATGCTATACATAAGTATAAGCTTATTATCCTCTTCAACAATAGGATTAAAGATTGGTGCTTGACTGGAATTACGTGCTAGTGTCATTGGTTATTGTTAAAAGGCAATAAGGTGTGTAATTGCAATATTTCCTCTGAAGGAAAGACTCTCTACATCGAACCATGGATGCTGGTGGTTCGAATTAAGCCCGATCCTGACTCCACTTCGCAGCGGTATGCGATGCTGCGATGCTTTTCAAACATCTCAGCATCCAGCGATGAAATTAAAATGTACAGGTGGAGTCAGTATCGGGCTTTAGGAATAAAAACCCAATTCGAAATGATGCGCTTGAGAATTCAACAACATAAATAATGGTAGCTCTATTATAATACACATTAATGATAAAATTCCAAAATATAATTTTTCTGTCTTTGCTTGTCACGTGGTAGCGATTATATTTTTAAATAAGTTTCAAATGAATAACAACAAGACAAGTGGCCGAGTGGTCTAAGGCGCTAGGCTCATAGAGTACTAAGCGTTGCGCCGTGAGTTCGAACCCCGCCTCTGCCAAACTTTAAAAGAAGTAAATTAAAATTTGACTTTTTTTAATTTCATATTTGGGAAATGTGAATGGGAGAATTTATGTATGGTGTGGAGTGGTGTGATAGGGCACGTACTTTAACTGGCCGGCGCGGTCCGGTGACTAAGTCTTTATTGGGCGTTTTATCGGCAGTCAACGAGTAATGGGGTCAAAATCAGCACTTCGTACTGTTCAATCAAATTATCTTGATTTTGAAGGACCCATGATAATGTCACAGTGCACTTATAGATCCTAATTATGTTCAGAATGGATTAACCATATGCCAATGTCTATGAGCAATTCAAAAAAAAGAGAAATTTCTAGACCCCTACAGAATTTTAGGCCACCCCTAAAGTGGTTCAGCCACAAATGGCACCTAAAGTCGGCAAATTTTGACCCCTAATAACTTTAGGTGTACACCAGATATGAATTTCTAGTCTTTTGCATCTGAAAGAATGTAGTTTAATGTTACTAGGAACATAAGATTTGTTTTGTATTTTTTGTGGTTTAGTATTAAGTTGACGCTTTCAAAAATAGTCATTTTTGCCTAACATACCATGCATACAGGATACGGTACAAAATGCCAATTTTAGTATGATATTTTTTTATATTTTTGATCACTTTATAGCCATTTGTATTATTTATCCTGATATTTCAAGTTGCTCTTGAGTCAAGTAATAAGAAAAAACTACTCTCTAATCCTCTGTATGGATTTTTAAGGGGGTCAAAAATGCACTTCCTGGCAACGATGCACATGCAAAGTACAGGTTATGGAGGTCAAATTTTCAGAATGCTCCCAATTATGTCAAGTAATATATCAAATTACTCGTATGGTCATGAGGATTCCAAAAATGTATAGTTTGTTATGTGTCAGACCTTTCAGGAGGGCGCTATGACGAAAAATGTTCATAGGTCAACGACCTTTTGAAAGTATCAAAACACAAAAATACAAAACAAATCTTATGTTAGTAGTAACATAAGACTACATTCTTTCAGATGCAAAAGACTAGAAATTCATATCTGGTGTACACCTAAAGTTATTAGGTGTCAAATTTTGCCGATTTTAAGCGCCATTTGTGGCTGAACCACTTTAGGGGGCCTAAAATTCTGTAGGGGTCTAGAAATTTCTCTTTTTTTAATTGCTCATAGACATTGGCACATGGTTAATCCATTCTGAACATAATTAGGACCTATAAGTGCACTGTGGCATTATCATGGGTCCTTCAAAATCAAAGATAATTTGATTGAACAGTATGAAGTGCTGATTTTGACCCCTCTGAAATCCCAACGAAATTCGAAATCAATCTTTTTTTGGCATTAGGCATTTCAGACACAGCCAGTGAGTTACCACATTCAAAAAGAGGGTCACAACTGATTTAATTAAGAAGAAAATGCCTCTCAAAGAGAGCGCTTTGTCATTTGGACACCTTAAATTCCCAATTTTGGTCAAGGTCGCCAAACTTTGATGGCCCGCCATTCGGAAACGAAATTGAATTTGAATTTTTTTCTTGTGACCTCACCTAGGGGTCTATGAAAGGTACCCCTGAGCCAAAGGAGAGCATAATCCAAGAGGGTGGGTGTACACTCAGTCTGTTTTGACATGGACTGACCCTATTGGTACACTTATAAAGGCTCTGCAAGGCTCACATCATGTTGTAGTGCAAGTCTGATATCTGATTGGTGCACACACATTGAATATAGGTCACATGATTGCGCATTATTACAGGTACTAATTGTTCCCGATTTTGCTCAAAAATGGGGTGGCGAGTCAATTTGATAAAAAAATTAGAACTCCAAAAATATGCATTTTGGCACAAGTTTGGTACTATATCCCTGTAGTACTGTATCATGGGAATAACTGATTAGTTTTTAAACATGTCGCCCTCATATTTTTTTTTTTGTGATTTTTGAAATGCCAAATTTTACGTAATTTACAGATGTCACAAATTGATAAAAAATTAGAAAAGAAAATTGAGAAGGAATGTAAAGATATTAATGTTATACCCAAGTAGGAACTTATACTGTGCATAACTGATTAGTTTTTCAAGCCTATAGCTCTTGTAGTTTTCTTGTAATCCCGATTTTTATAAATGGCTGGAATTTTTACACACATCCAAATTTTAAGGGGTCTGGGAAACATTTTTCAAGTCTTTCCCTTAGTAAAAATGAACAAAGTTAGGTATCAAATGAAAGCCCATTCAATACTGCATAGACTGGTAGGTCAACCATCACTGTAGCACCTTCCTATCAAGAGTAATGATTTTTCAAATCAATTTATTTGCCGAAAACGGCTTATTTTGGCATGTCAATTGTCACGAGGTATGTCATATATTTGAATGATTCTGGCGCGCAAATGATTAAGTCAATCACAAAACAAATACCTGAATCCATCAAATAGTACCCTCAGCTGATATGTTAACATTTTAAAGGGCCATATCTATGAATATTGTAGACTCTATGAGTATACAAAGTTAGCATGTTCAAAATTGAATAATGTTCACAATATATAAATTGTGTAAAATTGAATCTTGTCAGCCAGAAAAACTCACTTTGGTTAGATGGAATCACCAACGTTGCGGCCAAAACCTTTGGCCTTCAGCTGGGTGGATGATCTAGGGTCATCCGAGGTCAATCAAACACAATATATAAATAAAGGATTGTCAGTCTAGTTGCTGTTATGCACTTGAGAAGTCTAGCTTTCAAATTGCTCACTGGTAGGTTTGTATTCAAGGCTAGAGTCAAGTCCCAAGCTATTGAAATCTAGTAGAAATTGATGAAGCATGATGCTGTGTAAAGCAGTGGAAGTTCAGAAGTAAAGACAGCTCTAAAAGATACAGTTGACTCATCAACATTAAGTCATGAATCCAAATTTAAACATCCAACAGAATATTTTATAGCTTGCATTGCAAAAATGTCTGTAAACTATAATGTATCCCCATGTAGCTTCAAATGCATCAAATGTGTAGCTATAGACTTCTCAAGTAAGACTGATGACGAACTACTGTTGAATGTCTATCCTCAATCCAGGTCATTGATAACTGAAATTTTGAGAGTGTCCGCCTTGACAAATGTACAATCCCAGGGTTACAATATTGCTTTAATAATGGGTTTTTGTTATTTTTAGGCCATGAAGCAAGACGACTTATCTAATTCTAGCAGTTCCAGTGCTGAAGATGACTCTTCATCAGAGCAACACTCTGAGGAGGACAGTGAGACGAAAGAAAAAATGGTAAGTTGCATTATTTCAGGGATTCAAGTGTATCAAGTCGATATCAAGAAGAATCCATTTCTAAAAAGGCATGAAAAATGTAGCAATTTAATAATGCACGATAGAAGTTAATATTCTGAATTCTGGCTATAATGATAGAATACATTGTAATGCATCGCTTGTGTATATTAGGCTCACCAGTGTAATATACTAAATCATAGTATTATCACTGCCAGTCGGTAACCACAAATCCCAGGCTCAAAACATTATGGGAAAATCACGATGTTTTTGACTACTTGATATCAGATGATTTAGAATTTGACATTTTATTTTGTAGGCGTACTTCTTATTAACCCTAACACTGGACCCTGCTTTTTGGGATCGGAAGTCAAAAAAGATCCGAAAAAGTCAAGGAGAAGAAATTTTTTTGAATTGGCACCCCCGGGATTCGAACCTTTGACCCCTCGCATGCCAACCACACGATCACGGACCGGTAGCTACACGGGTTATTGCTGCCCGGCCAGCAATTCTGTGCGCATATAACACTTAGGGTGGTTGCGTCATCGCAGACCCTGGGATTCATGCATGGGCAGAATTTTTCATCGTAAGATTTTGTAAGGTTTTTGGGTGTTAGGGTTAACATGGGCTCTAATCTGGAAAAATACATCTTAGTTATCCAGGGTGAATCATTCAGTGTCAGACACTGTTTTCTCTTGATGCCAAGGTAGAGTGTAAAGACTTTGTCATTCACTGCAATGACTGCATCTATCCAACAATTCAAATTTCATATTATTTTACCGGGAATTGAACCCAGGACCATTTGCACCATAATCAAAATCCTGACCAGCTGGACCACACTGCTCACAATTTTGGAGTTACAGTATTGGAGGATGAAGCATTGGTGCTTTATCCTTCAGTCTCATAGACATTGCAGAAATGTGACTTTGTCAAAGTAACAATCACTGGTTTTTTTTTCTTCTTCTTTCATCCCCTATCACCATGGCGATAAACTGAAAACATCAGGATTCTATCAGAAAAGGTATGTATCACTTTCTCATTTCTCCTCTGTCCCACTCATTGTGGCCCTAACATGCAAACACCGGTGCATGGTGTGCCATGGTTCGGAGAGTCACATAACATGGTGGTCCAGTGTACCAGACAAACAATATCTGGGCATATAAAAGTTGCAGGCCTTTTCGTAAAGAGCAGGGGATCAGCCGGGGGGATCAGCCCAGGCATGTTGTCTGTCACACTCAGCATATCGACCTGTGGCGCGCTTTAAGGGATGCAATTTTATTATTATTATTATTATTATCGCTACAGATATACTTTCAAGCTTGAATTTAATGGTGCTTATCGGTTATTCAGACCATTAGTACTATTTTCCAATACATTTATTTATCATATTCATTATGGGAGACAAGGCAGATCAATATACTTAGGCAAGAAAGCCCAGTTTCAGATGAAAGAGGAAACTGGAGAATCCAGTAAACACCCTGCAAAAGTGAGTCTTGAGTCTTGAGTCTTGAGTCTTGAGTCTTGAGTCTTGAGATGAATACTCCATAAGTAAGCTGACGCTTGTCCTTGGAGAATGTGCTGTGCAGAAGTGCCTCGGGTGCTCAAAAATTACATTGGTGCAAGTAAAAAACCATGGCTGCCTACAGCTTCTGGTGGGTGGGGGTGGGTTGCATCTCCCTCAGCACTGGAAGGGCCAGCGTCTGAAACTGCTTTATAGAGGATGCTTGAACCACTGTTGTTGGTAGACGGTTCCAGATGGGTATGGTCCGAACAAAAAATGAATACTTATGCGTGTTCACACGGGATTGGATGTTATTGTAGCTCAAGATATTGTTTGCTCTTCCTTGACGGGTAGCTGGTATGACACAAGATGGAAATGGTATGTTCACCAGGCTAAAATGGATCTTGTAGAACATCGAGCACTGGTTGAGCAGCCTCCGTGTGGCGAGGATTCCCACTCCAGGATTTTTAGCATATCAGTGACGCTGGCTGTTCTTTCATAGTTGTTACTGACGAATCTCGCCGCTTGCCTCTGAATAGCTTCAATCCTGTTCACCTGATCTTGTTGGTGGGGGTTCCAAGCAGCTGAAGAGTATTCGAGTTTTGGACGAACTAAGGCTTGGTAGGCCCGTGATTTGACATCAGGCGGGCAGGATGAAATATTTCTTCTAAGGACGGCTAGGGTACTCCGAGCACTGGAGGTGATGTTTTGAATGTGTTGTTTCCAGTCCAAGTTACTACTGATGTTTACTCCCAAGTATTTGTGGTTTGCGGTGGATTCAATATGATGGTTGTCGACTTTGTATGTGAAAGTGTGAGGTTTGGTCTTGCGGGTAATTGTGAGTTTTTGACATTTGCTGGCGTTGAAGGACATTTGCCATTTTTCGCCCACTTGAAAACTCTGTGAAGGTCATCTTGAAGTTTGATTTGGTCGGCTCTGTTTTTAACCTCCGTGTATAAAATTGAATCGTCAGCGAATAAACGCAGGGTACATTTCACATCAGTCACAATGTCGTTTATGTATATTGAAAACAAGGTGGGTCCTAGGACCGAGCCCTGGGGACTCGGACAGGACTGGACTCCATCGGGATTGCGTGCCGTTGACAACTACGCTCTGTTCTCTCCCAGACAGGAAGTCTTGGATCCATCCAAGGGTTTTACCCGTATGCCATAATGACTGAGTTTTGTAGACAAGCGCTGGTGAGGGACTTTATCAAAAGCCTTGCTAAAGTCTAAGAGTAGTACATCTGTTTGACCACCACGATTTAGAACCTCGGACCAATCCTGGGTTGCTTGAATTAATTGGGTCTCACAAGATAATTTTTCACGGAATCCATGTTGCTCATCAATGATGATCTTATTTTTAGCTAGATGTTTTGCTGTATGAGAGAGTATTATATGTTCCATGATTTTACATGTAATGCAGGTGAGACTAATAGGTCTATAATTTGCCGGAGATGACTTTGAGCCTTTTTTAAAAACACCACTGACCAAAGCCTTTTTCCAGTCAGAAGGCAGAGAGCTAGAATCATATGATTGCTGGAAGATGAAATGCAGCATTGGAGCCAACTCACAAGCGTAAATTTGAAGAAACTTAGCTGGGATATTGTCAGGTCCTCCTGCTTTATTTCCATTCAGTTGTTGTAATTGCTTTATGACTCCATCCAAATCAACAACAAGGTCAGATATAGCATTGTATGGTGATACTCCTTTATCAGGTATGAGTTCTACATTTTCCTTTGTAAACACAGATGTGAATTGATCATTTAGTGCTTCAGCAATATCCTTATCAGTGGTGTGGGTTTTGTTTTCAGTAGTGAGAGGTGGTATACCAAGAGATTCTTTTCTTAGAGAGCGAACATAGGACCAAAAACGCTTTGGATTTGTGTCAAGGCTTGGGCCCAGTACATTGAGCTTATCGACTCATGGCTTTCTCTAAGAAGCTTTGTAACAAGGTTTCGCTGCTTTTTATCGCACTCCAGATTTTTGATTTGCGTGGTTGATCAGCTCTTTTAGCCTTGTGGTAAAGACTATCTCTTCTTCTCATCTGTCTGATGATGTATTGGTTGATCCATGGGTAGGAATGCTTTGTTTTGGACATTTTATGTGGGATAAATTTCTCCATATGTGTGTGTACTATTTCCTTGAAGTTGCACCAATTTGTCTCAACAGAATTTCTGTCTGGGTGGTTTTTGAAGAAATCGGCTGTTTCTTTCTCAAGTGATTTCTTCAGAGAATCTGTATCAGCCTTTTGGTAGTGATAGATTTTTCTAGGTGGTTTACGCTTGGACTTTGGTGACAGATCAATGTCACAAGTGACAATATCATGGTCACAGATCCCAGAATGAGTTTTTATATTTGATATGATGTTTGGGTTATTGGTGAAGATAAGGTCCAAGGTATTTTGGGACACTGGTCTGGTGACGACAGTCACAAGCTGAATGAGTCCCATGTCCCCAAAAATATCCAAGGCTTTATTGTGAAGACTCTTTTGTTTACTCTCAGGTTTGACTATAACATTTTTCCAATCCATATCAGGGAGATTGAAATCGCCGCAGAGTATTATGTTGTCTGAGTTTTTCTTTTGTTTGTGTGAATTTAGGACTTTATTTACACTGTCTTCGAGCAGATCAAATGGCTCAGACCCGGATTTGGGGGGCGGTAAAAACTACCAATGTGGAGAGAGCCAGCACCTGAAATTTGTAATGTAGACCAGGCAATCTCACATGATGTGTCAAAGTCAATTTGATCATTTGCTAGGAGGTTTTCATGGGTTGCAAGAAATACACCTCCTCCATGTTGGTTCCTATCTTTACGCATAATATTGTACGTTTCTGGGAATATTGAGTAGGTTGGCATAGTGGGGTCCAATTTGGATTCGCATCCAATTATTATATCAGGTTTGAGTTCATTTACTGTGGCATGGAAGGCGTTTTTCTTTTCTCCCAATGTAGGCCATCACAGTTTATTATCATGGCTTTTAGGCGTTTGGTTTTCTTTTTTGTTTTATGGTCTCTCTTGTTTGAGTTCTCTTTATTTTTGTCGGGAGTTGAGGTTTGGGTTGGATTGAACGGAATCTCATTTTGAGAGATGTTGCCGACATTTGATATGTCGTCTTCAAGTAGCTCAAAAGAATTTGAGGTACTTAACAGTGTGCTATCAAAGATACCAGTGGATACATTTGGAAAGCCGCAGTTAAGGCAGATCCAAGATAGGTTTGAGTTTTTACAGTAAGTATTATACATGTACTCTGACATTCCTGTGCATTCTGTATGGTACCAAATAGAGCATTTGTCACAGAAAATCCCTTTTGTGCTCATCTCTAACTTCCTTAATACATACCCCACATGGATATTGAGTGACACTTTGGGGACCGGGATTCAACTCAACTTGGCGCTTAAGAATAGCACAAGAAAAATGAGCTGTTTGGGGAGGCACTTTCACTCTGATTTTGGAGCAGGCCATTTCTGAGAAAGCAATTTGGTTTGTGCTTGACTAAATATCGACGCTAAGGAATTTCAAGGGGTCGAGCAATGGCAAGATAGGGATAGCTTTCCATCTCATCTTTTGGAAGCTTGGTTTGTTTCGTGTCATTTTGATTTTCAGGTACAAACGACGTTTCACACCGTCTCACAAAGTACATAAAATCACTAAGTAAAGAGCACACTTTAAAGTGAGCTCCATGATGCAATATTCTAGTGATGGGTAACAAGATACATGAAAAATTTCAACACACCAGTATGCGTACTAAAGTAACTAAACCAAGGAGTTTTATAAATGACTCCTACAATGGTCCTTCACCCCTTGGTGAGAAGTTAAAGTTGGCTGAGTTCATGAACCACTTGGTATTAACTCATTAAATCAAATAATACCAAGTAGGGTACAGAAAATAAATGGTTATAATGCATTACAACTCATGATGTGATGGTATAAATAGAATAGTTTGGTGACACCTGTATGCATACACAACAAAATGAATGTTTAAGCCGCCATTTTGACCATGTGAGCGTAAGGCGGCAAAATTTTAAAAGTCAAGTAAAGTGGAGATTATTTGAGCATAATCACTGAGAAACTGGTAAATTTACAGTTCAACATATATATAATAAGATTATGTGAGGATTGTATATGGATGGCAGTAAGCAGATCAGTTTTTCTACTTGCGTGACTTGACCTGGTTCCCCTGTGTGTATCACTTGATAACTTTCCGTTGCCACAGTAGTGCACACGTAAATCACACAACAGGCTTCCGAATTCCTCAGGCTCCAAAATGGTGATGTGACGTCGTAAAAACATCCAGGTTTAAAAGCCAAGAAAAAAACGGAAATATCACAGCAGAATTTGACACATAAGGTCTGATGGAGAAAACATCCACTGGAAACTAGTATTGAACCAAGATACAAGATTTCTGATGATGAAAAGCAATGAAAATGCAATGAAATATTGAGAGCACCCGAGAGGCACGTCCGCTCAGCATGCGAGCGATGTGGCACCCGGACTGTGAGCATATGGACTGGAAACCAAATGCACGTAAAATCATCTGGGAACTGCAGGGACTTGAACCCATGAACTCAGTGGTGCATAGTGTGAACAGAACCACTACACTTACCTACTTCTTCCAGCCTTGATGTGTTAAAGTTACTGACTGCACTAGGCTTAAAGTACAACATACACAAACATAACTTAGATCACATAACAACTTTGTAGAATGAATGCATTTGAATATATTTTTGCTCCACAGAGTTGTCAGAGGTTCCTTTTGAAGAGTTGCAAGAGTTACAAGACCGTGTTGGTTCCAAAGTGTAAGTATGATTACTTTCTCTCTCTCTCTCTCTAGGTGCCATATCCTAAGACGTTGGTGATCATGTCGTGCCACAATTCCCTGTTATAAGCCATCTCCAGAAGCTCTGTCGCTTTATGTTCAGCTCCCTTTCTTTTAGCCAGTCTTTCAGATTTGATAACCACATCACTCTCTTCCTGCCTCTGCTCCTTGTTCCTTCTATTCTTCCTGTCAATACTAGGTTCTCGAAACCATCCTTTCTGAGGATATGACCAAGGAATTTGAGCTGCTTAACTCTGATTTCAAGTAACAGCTTCCTGTTCACATTTGCTCTACTTAGGACATCGTCATTAGACACTTTATCAGTCCACGGGATCTTCATCATTCTTCTAAGGAACCACATCTCGCAGCTCTCCAATCTTCTTTTAATGTCTATGATTACTTTACTGTGTTAAAAACTGAATACAAAACTAACTCTGCTGTTACATGAGGTACAGGATTTGGATATTCTTGGTACATTTTATCATCCCCCTGAAAAGTTGACACTTTTTGTCAATTTTGGGTGTGTGCCACACCCTCTTGTCTACTGTAACAGACCTGATGACTTATGAGTAAGATGTCATTGAGTGATCAAAGGCCTGATTTGAACAATATCTCACATTACCTTGTGAAAGCTGGTGGGTGGTCTTTGCATGATTTTCCCATGATTGTGTCAAAGATATTGTATTGCAATTAGTAAGTTTTCTTTCTTATATTTTTGTTATTGCCTGGAATCATATACTCTATATGCTTTCTGTCTGTATCTTGACAGTATTTTATCTGATTTCTGATAATATCCATAAAATTGCTTACCCATTATAGGTACAATGAAGCACTGTTTGGTAGCAAATCAACAAAACAAAGTGCACCTCAAGGAATGCAGAAGAGGAGCTTTAAGAGAGCCAATAAAAATAGGTAACAATAATCCACAAATGTGACACCCTGATCCACTCAAACCAAAGTTGGACATTTTGAAAATTGCGCTGTTATCCTTCAGTACCTACGCTTACTGATGTTGAAATCCCTGGCAGACTTGGTTGCAAAGTTGTGAACTTTTTATAGGTCCGTTTTTGCATGTTTTTTTTATTGATTTCTGCTCCTTATTTTATTTTTGCCTATAACTGAATTTCATTATTGCTGAATTTGGTCTGAATGGAAAAGAATGTGTAACATATGCATAGCATTCACAGAGTTGGCAAGTTTCTCACTTAATTCCTCACTTAATTCCTATCACTCTCTTCCGCCTAAGGCAAAAAAAAAACAAGTTTGTTTCCTTTAGGTCATGCTCATTTTGTGTGTTATTTCATATCTAACCAACTCAGCTCTGATTTGATATTAAATATTTGAGATTTGAGGCATATATATAAATTTTGCCATACATCCTAACTGAAAAAATAAAAATAACAAAATGCATTTACTGTTTTGTTTGGTTTCCAGGCCATCTACATGTATGTACAGGAAAAAATCTTTTTTTAAGTCTTAGGATGATTTCTCCCAGGGAAAGAACATCAAAGATTTGACACAATATCACAATATTTATCAAGTTGCTTTATAGGCATATTGTGGCTTTTGACATACTGTGGCTTTTGACATACAAGCATGAAATGTCTGGTCCAAACAGTTATACCTAATTATGAATTTACATTTAATTATGAATTCTCTGCACCAAACCTGACTTTGACTGTCAGGTAAAATCAACCAAAAGTGTATGGGTAGGAACTTGTGTTCATGAATAAATTTTTAAAGAACACACTTCAAATTTGTTTTCCTCTTTCCCTGTTATAAATCCCTTGATGTCATTGTATTTGATACAATATTACACATGAATGCAGTTGAGGATTCTGTTACAGCTTGCTACCAGTAAATCTAGATTTATAGGGAGTAAGAAACTTTTTAAAAGTCCTTTCAAGTAGTTCATTTGCATTGTATAGTTCGTTCATAATGGATATGTTTGTAAGTAACAAACATTTTCTTTACTCGTACAAAGCAATGACTGATTTTCATGAAAGTTGATTTGTAGGTAGTGTTGGACCGGTGCAAGTATTGCTCATGTTGTGTGTTGTCATCAAATGTGCATTTGCAGATTTGCTTTTCTGGATAATAGCTAAAACAGAAACTTATATGTACAATAATCACTTTTCATCAGGCTTGGTATGTTGGTAGAAGCGGCCCCATTCTCTTAGGTCATGCATTAGGCAATGCAAGATCATTGACATACATTTGTATTCACCTCTAATCAGCAAGGTTTGCGAAGATTGAAACACTGGAGCAATATCATTTCTCCAGCCTTTCATATTAGAATTCCCAGTGTGAATAAATTTACTCCAGAATTAATGAAAAATATATTCCGCATCCTATGGGTAAATATAGGACTTGTATACCAATTGTAACGGTATCATTAAAATAGGTTAAGAAATTACTTTTTGCTACCAGTTTATAGGTGACCCCGGAGTGACGTCACAAGCCGTTGACCTCCGTTGACAACAAATCCGATTCAGAAGTCAAATTTGTAGTTTTCTGTGGTTTGTCCCTTTTCAAATCGGCCAAAATACTACCATTTCTATTTACTTCTCGACATGGGGCCTCCAGCCAACAACAAAAATAAAGACTCTCCTCTACATGTTCATGTGTTCAGCTTCACATAAAATGCAATTTTCGCAAAGTATTTAACCTTTATTTTACCGAAATCGGCCGAGAAATTTGCTCGATTCGAGGTCAAAACAGAACGTAAACAACTGAATGAGCTCTGCTACAAGTCTTCAAGTAGTCGCTCAGCTGCACGATCTATTGTGGGTTGAAAAGTGTAAGTGTAGCCGACTGTAGCGTCATGTAAAATAAGTACCCGGATGACCGGGGTGACCTATACACTACCTAAAAGAAAGCAGCATTAATCCACAGGAGAAAATTGATGTCATATAATTCATTCACTCTCATACATGTGCCTGTCATTCGGATAAAACATTGTGAACATATTCATTGCGATTTTTGATTACCATTTTAATGATAAATCATGTACTTATTGCAACATTTGTAAAGATTAGGTTTGTATAATTTCTCAAAGTTTAAATTGACTTTCAGCACAACAAATTCAAGTAACTTTGCCCATAGGATGTATGACCCATCCTATAATGTTGTGTTGGACTTACCCTTTTGTTGACCATTGGCGAGTTTTAGTTAAATGAGGATGTTGTATAAGGATGGCACACTCCAGTCTTTGATCGCGATTTAGTTTATTTTCAATTTGATTTTTTCCGATTTAATTTTTTCTTGATGAAGATGTGTGTCACACATCAAAAATTCAAAGTATGTTGATTTTGTTGTGCTAAACGTCAGTTTAAACTTTAAGAAATTGTTAATCATCAGCACATATGAACTTCATAATTTATAGAGTTTGATTAGATTCCTAAATTTCATATGTATTGTAACCTATTTTGTCCCAGAAATTACAGTCCTTTGCTTTATATCTGAACAAAATATCGCTTGCAGGTGTTTTAAACCACATACTTGGCCAACCAGTGCTGGGTTGATATGCAGGCCAATCTCTTGTTACTGTACGTTTTGATCGATGCAAGATATCATTGACAGACAACTGTTTCCTTGAAGTGTCCAGATGTTGCACAATGGATGAGGTTTGCGAAGATTGAAACACTGGAGCGATATCATTCCTCCAGTCATCTATGTTAGGATTTCCAGTATGAATAAAATTACCCCAGAACCGTATCAATCTTTTGGCTAAGTCTTTCTCTTCATCAGTATAGTAGAAGCCTTCCAAAGGGAGGGTATAAAATAGGAAGAACAAGTCAGAGTCATGACATGAGTAGTCTTTACACCAGTCCTCAACAAAATCCCAAACAGCCGAGTTATTGATTGCATGATCGAATACATAATGGTAGATAGGTATTGTTTCATGGGATTTAATATCCCGAGTTGCTTTGCGGATAGAGCATGTCCATACGTAATCACCCATTACCTGAGATAAAGTATCTCTTACGTCAGAGTATTCATTTATGGGGTACTTCAAATAAACTTTGAAAGTGTTTTTGCCGCCAAATAGAAGCAGGTACAATGGCAGCGTAGCTATTTTAGGTAGCTCAGTAGTAAAGGCACTATACACGGACCATCTACCTTCTTCTGATACACCTCCTAGGATCACAGGCTTCTTCTGGAAATCACCCACAGCAAATCGCTCTAATACGCTGGGTTCATTTCTGTCTATCACAGGTCCCCAGGGTTGAAAATACAAGAAGAGATTATCTATAAATTGGAATATCTTTTCTGTTGCATATGTCTGAGCTGAGACAATGTCGTCTGCTGATTTTGACCTTAAGCATTCTATATCTGCATGGTCACAGTCGAGGTATCCTGCAACCAACCTGGCCAATGTGTGTCCTTTATCTATGGAAGCTTTGGGAGATGTTATTGCTGCACTTTGTAAAATTGCCTGATGGAATAAGTCAGCACTTTGAATCTGAGTGAGATGAAGGGCTACACATTCAGCACCGGCACTACTTCCAGCCAGGGTTACCTTTTAACAAATATCAGAAAAAAGTTTGTAATTTAAAAAAAAAGTCAAAACAAAGAAAAACAAAAAGACTACTTTTTAAGTTTTCTTTAATGCTAAAATTAACATTGTACTCTTGTAATGTATTGATATTGTCAGTAAATTTCAAGAATCTTAAAATTTACCTTGAAACACAGTAATTAGGTGACTCTTAGGACCTCAAATTACAACGACATATTACAGGTAATTAATTGTGTTGAAATACCCAAGTTTCCATTATATTGCAATATTAAGTATTTCTAAAGATGTTCTGCAGAATTTCAAAGATAAACATAGGGTTGTAAAATCACTTGGTTATTCCTATTACATGTACTACATCCAAGCAATTAAAGCCATTAACTGATTCATAAGCAGTGGCCACACCAGGAATCTTTCCTAGGGGGTGCCTAAAATTAAGCATGTTTTGCCTAAAACAGTAGGATTTTTTTGTGATTTTTTTATTTGACTGGGAGCGGACAGAAACCAAAGCCCATTTTTATTATTAAGCATTAATATTTGTTAAAGAATTTTTCAAATGTATCACAAATTTATACCTTTCCAGGATCACCTCCAAAGTTTTCAATATTGCTTTGTACAAACTTCAATGCATGACGTTGATCTTGGAATCCATAACCGAGGTAGTTGTCGTGAGATGACTGATTAGTATTCAGTACCAGGAAACCAAGAGCACCTTAATGAAAGAAGAAAAAGGAATTATATATTATATACGTATCATCAGCAACTTTTGCTTTGCAGTTTATAAAATTCATGCTCATAATAATTTAGACAAAATATTAAACCAGTATAAACCTACGTACTTATGGGTCAAATGCTAGTAATCGAGCATGAATCCAAGTTTTGTAATTATTATGTTTTGATGAATCCAAGTGTGAAAATATTGGATTCAACACAAAATAATGATAAAATTTCATACTTTACACCCAATATTTATTGTTCGAGCTTTGAGTTTTAAAATATTGGACTCGACAATGTCTCATCCAATATTTTAAAACTCATAGCTCGACCAATAAATATGGGCTGAATCGATCAAATTATATATCAAAATTGATCTTATAGACCGTATCGAATAAACTCAAGCGGAACGGTATAACAATTGAAATGGCAGCCACGTTGGTTCTAAGTTTTAAGTGACAGAGGGACAGGTGTCTAAACGATTCCAAAACCATTCATACCTATCACATGTTTTATTGTATTAACGTGCGAATTGCCCTGTGGTACCTTATGGTGGACAGAATTTTATTTAAATGATGACGAGTGACGTAGTATTCGATAGGGTCTATAGCTCAGTGTTAGCAAGTAAAACCAAATATGCAAGCCAAAACAGCTACTTAATATGTACATTTCATGATGATGACACACAGTAAGTTAAAGTATGAGCAATATTTGTCCCAAACAGTACGTACATACATGTACCATGTTTGATGCAAATTGATTGTTTTCTACTTAATAAAGTTTAACACAGTGCAACAAGTTAAACTCAATTTACCCTTGCTGAGAAATGGACCAATCCATGTTATTGTTTACCGGGTCAGATGTCAATCATTGTCATGCAGATAAATTTGTATTGTTTGGCTCGACCCGGGAACCAATGGGATTTGCCGCCTTCGCGGGTTTCGGGCGTGATTTGGTGGTGATTTATTCACTGTTGGTTTTGTATTGGACACAACAACAACAAAAATTTTGCGTCCGAGTGTTTTCAGTTTCTCTGTCTTGGGGTAATAGATATTACCCTTTTTGCTATTATCATACAAAAAAATATGCAAATGAGCTATTGAATATGCATATTTGATGACAGCACACAGCATGGACAATACTTGCCCCAATACTAGCTACATATCAATTTTCATGAAAATCAGTCATTGCTTTGTAGTAAAGAAAATATTTGAAATGTAAATGTAACATGGGAATAACAGAGAGACATGATGATTTAATGAGCTGCTAATTGCAGCTAAAAACATCAAATGATCAAATTATCTGCCCTCTTGGCATGTATACCACCATATGATCAGATAATGGTCCTATAATCCTACCTAATCTATAGTTTGGGACAACTACAACACTTGATGTCATCGCTGCCAGATATCGGCCATCAAAAGAGGAGATGCTGCCGAATTGACATAGTAAGAGCCACCATGAATGAAGACCAGTACAGGAAGTCTAGATGCAGGAGAAGCTTCCAGTGGAGTAAAGATATTCAGATAGAGGCAATCTTCTGATGTCTGTATGTGAATTATTTGCAAGAAAAAAGGGGTTACAAGCTGTTATTAAGTTAACTCTGTGGAAGGTTCGCTATGTGGAATATGAAATAAGGTTAACCATAACCTTAACCCTTACTCTAACCCTAACTTAAGTAACCATAAACCTAGCCCTATAACCCTAAACCTACATGTAGCTCAAGTTATTTCATACTCGACATAAGGAACCTTATTATAATTAACATACATGTAGCAAACCTTTGATATAGCGAGCCTTTGGTATTGTGGGCAGACAGCAAAGAAGGAATGCAAGCTGCTTTTACAAAGTTGCAAAGAAGTTTATAGAATCCGTACCATTTTCACCTGATGTGGCAGTGACATCAACACATTGAGGCAGCTTTTTCTCGCACACATCTATGTGGCATCTTTAAACGTGTATGTGTGTACGTCACTGCCACATCATGGTGAAAATTGGTATATAGATGGTTTATCTAAAAATAACCATGATTTTGGTTTTAATCTTTCTACATTTCCATATATATTTCTATAATTTTTAGTACACTTATTTAATTACATTTCTAACAAAATATTGTGTAGGCAATATTTCGTAATGTATCATTGTAATTTTGCTCATACTCTACATTTAGTATGGAATGGCCTCCCACATACCTTGGCTGGACAATCAATGGGCAGTGGGTTTACACCTTCACATATCTGTGGGCAGCCAGGTGGATTCTCCGTTGCTAGACGTACCTCTGGTGCCCATGGTACTGGATCTTGTGGTGCCTTCCATCTTAAATCTCCTACAGGAGGAGCAGCAAATGGAACACCATAAAATGCTTGGGCTCCGTCTGAATTTAAATAAACTCCTTCAACAGGACCAAAGGTTGTATCTACTATTGGACCAGCTTCTTGACTTGCCACATTACTAGTGAGGCATAAACGTACTAGTACTAATGTGAACAAAACACAAATTTTCATAGTGATTTGGTGTTTGGTGCACCCGTCTTAGAGCTAGGCCGTTCTCTACTATCAATTTTTAATGCAAACGTATGTAAACCTTGATTAGCACAGCCCCTTGGATTATCCCCAACGACCTACTGAAACTTGCTGGACAGACATCTGACACTAACGTGGATGAGTCATCATTTGTAATATTATATAGTACATATCATAACAATGGAATATGGACCCCCGATGAAGATCATATCACTATACTATGTTATCAATGCGTTTGCAAATAAGTGAACTGATAGTGATAAAACTGTTTTATCTATTATTATCTGTATTTAATCAGCAGTATAAATTATGTAATTTATATGTATTGAACTTTGTTGATACTGTACGGTATTAGACATAAAGTGGCATTGAGTATGGTACATGTGTAGTTGTCAGGGTTGTAGCTAGACCAAGTTGAGTGCCGGCTAATTTTTAGCTCATTTGCTCGCAAATGTAGCTATAGGTGTAGTCCATATTTCTGTATGTTTTTTACTTTCTCTTGCTACATCGTTTGACCAATGGAGCTGCTAATTTGAGGGAGCAATCTTTGCATGATCGTTCATGATTGTTACTTAATTAGCTAGGAAAATTCGGACGGAAAGTGTGATTTTTGGAGCATTTTCTTACGAAAATTTTACCAGATTTCATAGAATAGTCTCCTTTACAGACTGTTTGTGGTGCTGATCATATTACAAACACTGTTCAAACTCCTTGATCTGGCGATTTTGTAAAAGAGATGTTGAGTTTTAATTGCTTCAGTGCGGCTTCAATGTTTGCTTTTCAGTGTTGCTTGCCATACATTTTGCAAGTCCATAGATATTGCACCAAGGCTAACTAATAACTCAATGGTGCTGCTATGTGCTAATAATGTGTAATTTTTCCAATTGGGAGGTTTTTGGGGGACCAGTAAACAACTATAAAGGCTTAGCAGTCATAAAATACTGAGCAAATAAACTGAGAGCTAATTAAATACACTTAATTAGATCAGGCAAACATGTTGTGAAAGTAATGATATCGAGAAGGTCGTATCTGCAATAGCTACCCTATACATAATCTTAAAAATAAAGCACTTGACAGCTATTGCATAAACCCTACCTAGATGTGTTTTTACAATTTTGTATAAGAGATAAAGTACACATTAGGGGTTTAGGGCAAGAAAACCCTATCTGCAATAGCTGCCAGGTGTAAAATGTGTACAATATAGAATGCAGAAATTACCCAAATGTCTATATATGGAGCAGCTATCACTGCAAACCCAGAACGTCTAAATTCAGCAAAACTTCTAGTATTGGAGATTAGATATGAATCTAGAGTATTAGCCTTTGTTAAACTGATACTGGACAAAATTACTTATGGAAACAATTATTATAGACACATTCATGGTCTGCTAGCTCCCTCCCAATTGGTTTGTTATACACTTTTTCTGAAGATCACTAACTATTATTCAATGTTGATTGTTGTACAACTATATATGTAAAATTACTGCTCAAATAATACTATTACTGTCTGTTCAATTAGCTTAGATTCTTGTATTTTTAAGATATTTGAAAAAATAAAACATTGTGGTCAAAGTCATCAAAGAAAAGTGTTAGCACAGCCTTAGACCCAACATGATTTATACTTTTCAAATTCTAAAGTTCAATTTGAAACCCCATTTCTTTTCAATTTTGGTCTTTTCCCGCGATATTTTTATAAAAAGCCGTAGAACATCGGGTACCATAAACTTTTTTGAATCAATCCATTTAGTGCAATCGGACGAAAGTCATAATAATTAGATGCTTTGAGATAGTATTTATTCGACCATCCGCATCAGGAAGTATTGTCCAGATAGCTATATTTGTCAGTAGGCCTAATTTGTGTTGAAACCCCACTGTTGAAACATTACGTTATTATAAAAAGGGTTTCCAGAATAGGCCCAGCTTATATAAATACATTCCTTACTGTTTGTTTGTTTGTTTGTTTGTTTGTTTGTTTGTTTATTTATTTATTTATTTATTTATTTATTTATTTATTTATTTATTTATTTATTTATTTATTTATTTATTTATTTATTTATTTATTTATTTATTTATTTATTTATTTATTTATTGTGTGGGTCTGTGAAGGTGTAGGCCTAGGCCTATTATAAAACTACAATTTTTTTTTTTTTTTTTTTTTTTCGTTTTGTTTGTTGAATACAAACTATGTGAAGGACATTTGGAAACAAAAGAACTGTTGTACAAGAAAATATTATTTAAAACAATGAGGTTACAGAAAACAATTCTTGTAAAGTCACTGTATATGAAAATGTCAAGCGAATGCTGATATTCTTGGAAAGGAATGATGGTATTAAACATGTTAAACAAAACTCAATTTACATTGTAAACCAGTTGAAATAAGAACGAAATCCATAATTTTATTGTCATTATTTAGGAACAAAATAATGCTCAGCATAATCATAATGTTATGCATAAAACGTAATCGCGCATATAATTTCGTGCAACAAAAACCGGTGAACCATTGTCACCTATAGATCCTACCCAATAACCGGAACGGTATTACAATTATTGAATACCTGAGTGGAAGAAGGGCCCAACTCCAATTTTTTACCAAAATGAGTTAGACCCAGCATTTTATTGCCAGCAGACTGTTCTTCCTTATGTGTGAAAGATGAGCCAAAATCCACTCTCTAAATAGTCTTCCATGTACACTTAATCATGGTTTTCATGGAAGAAAGGCCCAACTCCGTGGAGTTGGGCCCTTCTTCCACAAATATAGGGTTAAAGAGGAATTTTGTTCATCCATGAAATCTGCTTTTCACTACTATAAACTTCCTTGCTAACATATTAAATGAGTTCTACTTGTGCAACTAACGGTGATTACCTGATTTCTGTAGCTATTTATAACACGGAACTGGCACTTTCAGTATATTAGTGGAAGAAGGGCCCAACTCCAGCTCGTATTAAGACCTGTACCGTTGCCATGGAAACATATATAATTTCGAATGTATGTAATATTGTGTGTTCATGTATTAAAGGTCCCCTGAAGATGAAAATATTCTGTCTATAAAACTTTTCCAAATATTAAGTTTTTTCTTAAGGGATCCAAAATGAGCGTTTATTGCGTTTCGACAGTATTTTTTGTGGGACATGAGAGCACCTCAGACCTATCGAATTGCATTCTGAATACGAAGCATGTCTTTCTGATATCAAATAATTTTCATTTTTTTTAAATCACAATATAATACAAATTTTATGACAAATTATAAAAATTGATATTTTTCAAATTTTTGATATATAACAGTCCTCGAAGTAAATTATATAAATCTAATGATATATTCTTAAAGTGTATGTAGCAGGGAGGAAAAGCCGACGGTCAATTGAAAATTTTGACCTTTCATATTGAAGATATGGATTTTTTCCCCAAAAGACCTAATTTTTTTTTGGTGTTTTAGGAAAAAATCCATATCTTCAATACTGAAAGGTCAAAATTTTCAATTGATCGTCGGGCTTTTCATCCCACCTACATACACTTTAAGTATAAATCATCAGATTTATACAGTTTACTTCAAGTACTGTTAAATATAAAAAATATCAATTTTAATGATTTGCCATAAAATGTGTATTAAATTGCGAATTTCAAAAAATCAAAATTATTTGATATCAGAATGACATTCTTCATATTCAGAATGCAATTCGATATGTCTGATGTGCTCTAATGTCCCAAAATAAATACTGTCCAAACGTTCATACCCCAGCCCTTAATATCTCAAAAACAGTTTTGATGGAGTTGGGACATTCTTCCACTCAGGTATTCAATTGAAATGACAGGACAGATTGGTAGACAGATTGTTTTGCTAAATTGGATTAGGGTCTATGCACTAAGTTGAGAATGGACCGTCCCACTCGATTTGTGAAAAGGTCGCGAACCCTTTTGGTGGACCCAAGTAACTGCCTAAAATGAGGCAAAATTGAAAAGAAATGGGGTTTTAAATTGAACTTTGGAATTTGAAAAGTTAAAATCACATTGGGTCTAAGGCTGTGCTAACACTTTTCTTTGATGACTTTGACCAAAATTCTTTATTTTCTCAAATATCTTAAAAATACGAGAATCTAAGCTAATTGAACAGACAGTAATAACATCACCATTGAAATCCATGCTTATTGTTTGCTAGCAATTCACTGAACTGGAAATTGCTCCTTTGCAATGATTTATAAGAGCCCACAATGTTACCCATGTTTGCTTCTTATCCCAGAACCACCCATGTGTAAAATGCACCCTATGCTGTTTTGGGCTTAGTAGTGTCTAATTTTGAGTCTATTTATCAGACTACATTTGAGGTCTGATCTTCTGGATTGTATACTCCCCAAATAGTGGTCTAAATTTGTGCCTATATTTAGTAATTAATCCCTCATTGTTACTGCCAAACCAATTTTAGAGGATCTGCTGAAATATAGGCACTTTGGGTTTGCAGTGTATGGTCCTCTAAACCCTCAATATAATTGAATACCTGAGTGGAAGAAGGGCCCAACTCCATAAAAACTGTTTTTGAGATATTAAGAAAAAACTTAATATTTTAAAAAGTTTTATAGACAGAATGTTGTCATCTTCAGGGGACCTTTAACACATGAATATACAGTATTACATACATTCGAAATTATATATGATGTTTCCATGGCAATGGTACAGGTCTTATCTGAGCTGGAGTTGGGCCCTTCTTCCACTAATATACTGTAAGTGCCAGTTCTGTAAGCAGATGTGTTATAAATAGCTACAGAAATTTGATAATTATCCATTAGTTGGACATGTAATATGTTAGCAAGAAAGTTTATTGAAGTGAAAAGCAGTTTTCATGGATGAAAAAAAATTCCACTTTAACCCAATATTAGTGGAAGAAAGGCCCAACTCCATGGAGTTGGGCCTTTCTTCCATAAAAAGCATGATTAAGTGTACGTGGAAGATTATTTAGAGAGTGGATTTTGGCTCATCTTTCACACACAAGGAAGAACAGTCTGTTGGCAATAAAATGCTGGGTCTAACTCATTTTTGTAAAAAATTGGAGTTGGGCCCTTCTTCCACTCAGGTATTCAATTGTTTCTTGTTTTTCTTCTCACCCAGTTGTTTGTCTCCAAGATAAGTACTTAGTGGTCCAATTAACATTATTGTTATCTTATTGACTATGCAGCTCGTAAAATTTTGGCCCTGCTTTATATTAAGGTGAGACAGGTGTAATCGGTTTTTGTGTGAAGATCATAGAAATTTAAAACTTGGTACAAATTAGTAATTGATATAAACAAAAAATACTCAAATGTTAAGGGGGTACTACACCCTTGCCAAATTTTGTGCCTATTTTTGCATTTTCTCAAAAATTATAAGCGTATTGGTGACAAGTAAGATATGTATATTATAGGGGCAAGGACTACAACTACTGCACTGGAAATTTTATTTCAGCACATACAACAGTTGTGGAGTTACAGTCAAAAATGAGGGAAAACCAATATTTGATCAATAAATCAATAACTACTTGACTTGAGTTGCTGAATTTTCAGTGCAGTAGTTGTAGTCCTTGCCCCTATAATATTCATATCTTACTTGTCACCAATGCGCTATAATTTTGAGAAAATGCAAAAATAGGCACAAAATTGGCCAGGGGTGTAGTACCCCCTTAAGCATATTAATTAACTAATTTGCATATTTAATTAGGGAAATGAGCTACAGCACCATTGGTGCGTTTGTACTATCAAATTAGAGTGCTGGCTCGGGGCACAATCTTTTTAGCGAACATGAGGGATCGGGGAATAGGAAAGGGGTATACCCCCAAATTTTTTTTTTGGTTTTTTACTCTTCATGATGAATAAATCATTTGTGGGGGAAAAAATTTAAATTTTTTTTTTTTTGAGTGCCGGTCCGTGCCGGTCGGCCCCGACCCCGCCGACCGGCGTGGTTACAACCCTGGTAGTTGTTTCTTGACTTGCCTTGTCGCATTACCTGATAAACAAATTTCAGTTTCAGTTTATTTTCACCATACAATTGGTGCAATATCAAACTAAAATGTGGTGTGATGAAGCAAAATCAGCATGAAGTCAGACATATTCAATTTTTAGAGTGTTATAGGATTGTAAAAAGCATTTGCAAAGCTACATTTTGCAGAAAAGCATGGAAGAAACCCCCATTGAAATTGGACAACCAGTTTAACAGATATGAGCAGTTAAAGAGTTTTCCAAACGATTGGAAACAAAGGAAATATTTTGCTATATCTCAAAATTGATATTTCCTACTTCCAACTGATTTTGCTTGATCACAGCACGAGTGACCACATCACACTAAACAATACTGAAAAGAAAATTATTATAAAAGTTGAAATAGAATTCAACTGATTCCTTTCTGAAAACATTGCTAAAGGCATAGTGTTAAAGAGATTTGTGAAAAAGATGGTACACATCTAACAAACAAGAAACAAACAATGAAACAACACAAAAGAATAATAGGTATTGACTTTTTTCAACACAGATCTATATGGTCACCACAATGTTTGGTACTTAAGTCAAAATACACACTCCCAACATTCTAAAACTAAAAGGTACAAAATATACATCATAGACATCCCAAATGAAGAAACTGGAAAAGTATCTTTGGTCCGCTGCATTTTTAGCTGCGATTTTAGCTCATTGAATCATTGTGTCTCTCTGTTTAATAGTTTGTTTGTTAAAAATTACATGACATTGTCTTTACTACAAAGCAATGACCAATTGTCATGAAACTTGATGTGTTGAGGGCAAATATTGCTCTGGCTGTGTGTCATCATCACAGGGACTGCCTTTTGAGGAGAGCAAGAGCAATCACTCTCTACTGCTCTCCTTAAATATGAAATAGGAGAGTGATTTTTAGCTCTCCTTAGTTGACCATTCTCTCTTTACATTCTATTGTAAATGCTCTAATCCGCTCTCCTTGAATGCTCCAGAAGAGCTATTTAATACTCTCCTGCAAATTCCAAAAGACAGTCCCTGCCATCAGATGTGGGTATTGTAAGTAGTTCATTTGCATATTTATGTGATTTTTTTTTTCAGACCACAAGAAATTTCATCAAAGAAACCTGTATCTAGATTTAGAGATGTTTTCCAAACCAAGAAAAAGGTAAGACATTTGTTACTGTAAAAGATGTTAAGGTGATTGTTTTACTCATTAAAATGTTAAGACTAAGGGAATGCTCATAAATACTTTGTGGGAAGGGGGAAGAATCAGGCACTTGCCTGTCAAATAAATTACTGATCCCCCTTACGGAAAATATTTAAAACCTCCCTGCCACTGTAGGTCGGGAATAATGTATAGTAGATATTGTATAGATGCTAGGCTATCGGCCCAGGGGTATTTAAATGTTCCTCCTAGCACTGAGAATTGAAAATCTGTGCTTAATTAACTTCTATACTAGTTTCAGCCAGAAAAATGACCAGGAAATTAAAGAAGTTCCTCCACAAATTAAGAATGATCGAATCAGAAAATCCTAATCCTATATGCAAAAAAGTACAGTTGTGCTGATCCGTCACACATTCATTTATGGCAAAATGCAAGTAAACATTGCCTCACAATGTCTCTGGCAACGCCATATCTGCCCATTTTTTGGTCACTCGTGGAGGAAAGCCTCTGGATGAGAAAATCCGCGACAGGTGTAGGGGCCAGTGGACCTGGACTAACCAGCTTTAATGGACTAGCCAACTCTATCTAATTAAGGGATAGAAATTGACCAGAATTGCCCTGTGCATCTTCTTTTTTAGACCGTTAAACACCTTAATCTGGGGCAAAAATAGTGGGCTAAGTGGAAAACTGCACAATTGTCCCAGTAAAACAGGCCAAAAACTATGGCCACCACAAACATTTTCATCACTGTTTATATATGCCACTGGGGATAACAGTAAAAAGCAACAGTGATCAGTGAATAATAGCACTGCTTAATCATGATAATTAGTAAAAAAAAATGTTTGTCCCATCAGCCGGTTTAAACCTTTCTTGGTGTCTACACGGTCAAGGTATAGAGGTTAAAGGAGTATTTCGTGATCCTAGCATCCTCTTTTTATGACATTTTTCAGTACATATCCACGAAAAAAGCCTATTCCCAAAATTTCAGTTGATTCTGATTTTGCGTTTGCGAGTTATGCATGATTATGTGTATTACACTGCTCCATAGACAATCGTTGTAATTTCGTTCTGGTGCACCAGAACGAAATTCAAATTTCACGATATCTTTGCAAAAGCGAATTAATCTGCAAGAAATATTTTGTACATAAACATTATGTAGCCAGAGGTTTCCAGTGATATAAAAATCTCAACTTTTTTTGAGAAAAGTGGGGGATGAGGCTGTGGATCACGAAATGCCCCTTTAATACTAAATTAAACAGTTTCAATGCTAAACTAAACACATAAACACTCCTAAACACTTATGGTTAGCAATTTTTTTTAAACGGTTGCGATTTGGTAGTTCACAGCATCTTGCGAATGGCAGTGAGCTTTGGCAAAAATTACATTGATCCATTCTTAGCGAGCAGGTAGAAGAATTCAAATATCATAGATATACTTTTTTAGGTCCTGTGGTTCTTGAGTTATGTTGTGAAGAGGGCTGAAACAACATAGCTTTTGTAAAACGCACATAACTCATTAACGACAATAAATCAAGCAAAGTTTTTAAAGTATATGATTTATAGAATGAACATCAAAGTGTTATTTTTCAATAATATATTGATTTAGATAATGAAAATCTATTATTTTTTTTGTCTGCTTCGACTAATACCTAGTCTACCCTTAATGGCGAACACATCAAATCATTTGGATATTAAACGTATAATATATATTGCTTGTAGAAAATAAACACCTTAGTTCATTTAGTTCACTGTTTAATCTTTTTTAATGAAATTTTTTAATGAAACTATGATGAATTTTATACAATTTGCCGGCAACTTATGCGCCTTTGCCTCCCTTAAATTGCAGAAATCTTATCACATTTAGAGAATTTACGTCACTTTGCGACATTTTAAAGAGATATTAGGGACACGCATGCATTTCATGCAACATTTAATACAGAGTTTTTTATGTGTTATTCATTTTCATGATTAACATTTTTTAAACATTATACCATGTAACTTGATTAAGGTAGGGACTGAGTCCCGGGAATTCGAGTCCCGCCCGGGTAGCCTAGTACCCGGGCAGGAAATCCATGCCCGGATACCCGAAATTCCAAAAAAAAAACCTAGTTCTATATGCTAGGATCATTCATGGTTGACTTATAAAAAAATTAAAAAAATTGCATGATGTTTTGTGTTTTTAATATGAAAATTGATATTTATCAAAATGCATTGAATTTGAATGCATTTTCATATCATTAATAGAGTATGACATGAATACAAAATATCAATTTTCATATTTTTTATATTTTTTTTGTTGCAATTTGGTACCCGGTACTACCGAAAAATAAACGGGTACCGGCACGCGAAATTACCGAAAATCCCAACCCTAAACTTAATATCAGAAAACTAGCTCTGTACTTTCATCGAGTTGTTAAAACATTTTTTTAAATTATCATTCCATTTTACAGAAATTAATTTCGTGCAATTTTAGGCACCTGTGTGCATTTGTATTCGTTTCTTACATTCTGATTAACATTGTTTAAACATAATACTATAAAGTTAATGACATTAGGGAACCTGGTGTGTACTTTCATGGAGTTGCATGTAATTAAAATAATGACAAGTCAATTAAATGAATTATACATTTACCCTCCTAAATAACTCAAAGCAATTTGTTCTCTGATTAACATTTTATAAAACATAAATACCGTTAACCAAACATTTTTGAACCAGGCATGTACGTGTACTTTTAATAAAGGGATTGGCATTTCATATGAAACCTACCATGAACCACCAACAATTTGTCCTTACGATGATAGTATGGGACAAATGTGTGCAAAGCACTCAAAAATGTCCATTTTTTAACATGGGCCAAAATACTCTACTGGACTAGTATCTCAGTCAGATAAGGTGGGGTTGACTCCAATAATATTAATATATACTCAAAAAAATGAGACTCCCCCACCCCTTTGGACTGTTAAAAAAATTTGACCTCTTTCTCTGCTAAAAAAATTCAGACCCTTACATATTCTCTGACCCCACCAAAGTAATTATGAACATTCCCTAAGATACCTAATCTCATCACACGGTACAAACAGGATCTTTGAGTGTATTGGTATTTCACAAAATTCATGCCTAATTAACTAAACTAAATGATGACATGGGGAGGCGGAGAAATCTGGGGGGTACTCAAATTACATTTTGACTGGACCTCTGAAACCCCTACCCATTTTTCGGATTTTTTTACCTAAAAAAACGGCTTGATTTGACAGTTTTTGCCTTTTTTTTCAAATCTGTAGTTTCGGATCCATGTTTAGGGTTTCTTAGGAAAAATCAAGTGGCACCCTCAGGTAGATATACAGATCCTCTATTGATACATGAGCTGAGTGAGGAATAACTTGTAAATATATGCTTTAATATTGTAATTACTTTCAGATTAATAGAGATCCACGTTTTGATGATTTATCTGGAGAGTTCCATGAGGAGTCATTTTCTTCAAATTATAGTTTCATTAAGAATATTAGGCAACGAGAAAGACAGGTAAGCAGTCTTTTTAAAAACATTTTCTCATCTAACATATTGCAGTCCAAGCTCTTTTATCTGGCCATGATATGACCAAGCATTGCCTTGGTAAGTGAAAAATTTGGATAGTGAATTCTGCGTAATTCTGCATGTAATTTTGTATTGAATGTCCAAAGTGCTAAATTTGGGGCAACAAAAGATTACTCAATATGGGGTAATTAAGAGCAGAGTTACTTAGAAAGATGGTTATAGTGTTGTATGCAACATAGTCCTTAATGCTTCAGAGCATGAAATTAAGGTGTCAAATCATGTAAAAACATGATGATGATCATGCAAATATCAGAGAGATCTGTATAAATGACGTCAGGATAAGGGAGGTTGGACTCTTATGATTTTGTTTCTATAAAAACATTCAAAAACTTTATAAACTACATATAACTTGAAAATATTATAAAAACAAAAATGTAAAATCTTTGATCAAACGTGATAGGATTTTAGTAGCTTGTGATCTTTGATCAAACGTGATAGGATTTTAGTAGCTTGTGTGTTAAAGGTGCAGATGACAATAAACTTATTTATTAGTTGTTTCTTATTTTCTCACTTATTTCTTTTCAGCAAATAGAAAAAGAAATGAAGAAAACCAAAGACCTTCACAGAAAAGAGCAGCTGAAAAGTTTAATACAAAGGATGGTAAGTAAATGTGACAACCATGCAAACGTCAAAACAGGGCACTCTTGTAGGGGTACATGATAAGAGGGAAACAGCAGGATTAACCTGATCACACAACAAGATGAAACAAAGTCTTGTACTAGGGAACATGTGCTCCCAACATCAAAATGGACATGAAACTTGTGAAGAAATGATAGGTTCCCTTAGTTGTCCACAACCAACTTAGTATCGTGAGCACAGACATTGACTGTTATTATACTGACATTTTTATCAATGATTTCTATGTCATGAAAGATGAAGCAAAAGATCGTAATGGCCCCCAGTTAGTTCAAGAGATTGGAGCCAACATGACACAGTGCACTACCACAAGCTGTTTCAATCATGGTCCCATTGTGTGTGCATCTTGCTATTTGGGAAAAATGCATAAATGATCTCACTAGTTCCCCTCAATCAGGCCACAGACTCTAGAAAGAATCTAATCATGCTTCAAGCTTGCTGCCCGAGTATTCACAGCCTTTTTGAAACATGCTATAATATTTAGGATACAATTTCCACCTCAAATATAATTCCTTTTGTATAGACCTTTTTCTCAGACGTCACAAATCAATCGATATTGGGGTCCAACATTCGAGTCATCAGCACCCAAACGCAAATACCGCGCCGGCGCGCGCGATCAACATTGCGCCACGCTAGACCTCCTGCAAGGAAGTGCCAGCTCTCAGAACGCGTTTAGTTTGCCACGGTGTAAAAAGTAAACAAAATTGTGAAACAAAACAAAGATTGAATTTTAAATAGCATTGCGGTTTTTCCGTATCTTTTGTATTTTATGGCATCAAAACAAACTGGAACAGAGGTAACTAGTATACAGTTCCCGTTTAAACAATTATTTTATGGAAGCTAAAGTGAAATATGACAAAATAGAGGAGAAAATATGCAGTATTTAGTGCTTTTACATCGTGGACATGTGAGAAACGCATGTGTTGTTTGTTTACATCTCAGACCCCAATATCGATTAGGTGACGTCATCAGAAAAAGGTCTATATAGGTACAGCCTACACAATAGTCATACAATGTGCCAGTCATACCTAGCATTGTGTTTTGTACTCTATAAATGACTAGAAACATGCATATTTCTTCCCATAGGATCAGCAGGAAACAGCTAAAGACAGGAAAGATAAAAGCAAGATTGCGGAGAGGGAACATAAGAAACAGGAGAGGGAATTGGTTAAGCAGGGAAAGAAACCATTCTTCCTCAAGAAATGTAAGTGTTTACTGTATTGTAAGATTTGTAAGAATATAACATTTCTCACACATATTCTATCATCCTACCAGACACAAAATCAACCAAATTATTGTGAGGACACTGCATTAAGATTATGGCTATATTAGAATTATAAATGGGAACATTTTGAGCATGACAAATTTAGGTAATTAGAGAATTTTCCTGTTCCTGCACCTTTCGGAATCAGGTTATTGTAGTGTGACAGAAGTACAGAATTTCGCTATTCATTATTGGTGTTTTAAAATCCGTCAGAATACAGCCTTTGTAATCCATAAGGATAAATCTTGTTTGGTTTGTGTCAACACAAATTGAAACATCAGAAGTACTTATGAATTGTTTCTAATAATTGCCCTCTGGTTTTAAATATAACAAATATTTTGTGTAGTGAATTTGATTTACATTTCTTAGCTCTGAAAAGCATGATTTCATCAGTCTCGACTGACAAAATGATTTGTGTATTATTGTAGTTGTTTTGAATACATGCAGCGATGAAGAACACACCAGATTTCACTAAATGACCTTTTACACTTTTATTTACTTCTCAGCGGAACAAAAGAAGATGGAGCTTGCAGAAAAGTACAAACAGCTCAAGAAGAGTGGCAAAGTGGAGAAATACCTGATGCAGAAACGAAAGAAAAATGCTACTAAAGATAGAAGACATTTACCCCACACAGCTGGTGCTCCACATTGAGTGACATATCAAGAACATTATAGCAGTGGTATTGATAAACTGAAATAGGGTGTGAGCAGTGCAAAAGAGCATGGTTCATTTTGAACAACTAGTAAGAGGCATTATCATGCATCTTGTCATAACAGTGACATCAATACATTTTAATGGGTGTGAGCTTGTAATCTGGAAAGGTGTCTTAATCTATTTTTGTCAACATACATGATCATGATTCTTGCAGCCATAGAAGTGATACTGATATTGAAAAAGATATGAGCAGAGGCACTGATAACTGAAATGGTGTGTGATCCTTTATGGAAATATATCAGTGATGTTGATAAATTGCGGCATGATCCTTCATTGGAAACTGTCAAGTGATCATTTATTTTAGCAGAAATGATCATGTACTTACCTATGAATGAGGTGCTTTTAGACCTTTTACTAGCATAAAGCCAGCTCATAGTATAGTAAGACGTTTTGCGGGTGATTTTATGCTGCAACAGACGCTGTGTTTTTAGTTGTCTGCAGTGGCTTTTGGTTCTTGGCCGTGATGTTCTGCTCAAGTGATTAGCTTGGTGCAGAGCCTTGTCCTCCTTCTCAATGTTTTCTACAGAAGAATCGTTTTAGCTGCTGTGTCAAGACACTGGCAGAAAATAAACCACTGCATCTGCTGCAACTAAAATCAATATCCGACTATGACCTGGTCTTTTGCACTGCTTGTGGCACGATCTCGTCCACTGAGGCCAATGGCGTAAATATGCAAAACCATTGAACACTATTTTTGACTGGAACCCCAAAACCCTAGACTCTCAACTTACCTATTTTCATGATGATCAACATAATACTTAAATGCAATTGTTGCTTCATCTTGGTCTTGTAAACATTTAATTTGAAGAGTGCAGTTGAGGCCACTTGCATTACACTTACACAGTGAAATATGATATTGTAAATGACTCCTTTAAGTATTTTGCTAAGCTAATTATCCTTTTTGTTTCTTGGGGAGAATAACCAAGTGGAGGACATTGACATTGTATCTTCTCATAACATTATGGACAACTGTTCAGTTATATCATTTTGATGTTGTGTCTGACGTCTTGTGGGCCATTTTCTGTAGCAACAGACCAAAAGACTGATTTTCCACCAGCATACTTTTCGCTGCAGAAAACATAAGAGAACAAAGTCCTGAAAAAAGCTAATCATTGAGCAGAAAATCCAGGATGTGAACTGAATGTCCCTGTAGCTTGCAGAGAACTGAAATTGTGAAGTCTGTTGCAATAGAAAACCTGCAAAGATGTCAGACTAAATACAAAAAACCCAATACTTTTAGTGGCCAAAACTTTAGCATAATTAACTTTTAGGTGTGGTATAATACTAAACTTATGCAAAATAGTATCGATATAATCAAGAAATAAATGTAGTTTGGTTGATTAAAAAAATTGCTGCATCATTGGATAACACATAAATAGGTATCAATCATGGTACTGTCCAGTTTGAATATACTGCAGCCAGCCAGAGATCGATGGCACACTGTGGTCAGCATTCACTCCAGGGGAGTGCAACATGTTTTAAAAGGTATGCATTCGAAAATGTAATTGTCAATGTCTTATGATTTCATTTTACACAGGTGTGGTATAAAACTGCAGCTGATAAAATTCTCTGAACATTGATAAAGATCAATGTTCACGTTCAAGTTAATTGTGCTCCGACTTATGGCCACTCAAAGTATTGGAGATTTTCTTTTTTTATGAATTTTATTTACCATCGTGAAATGGGCTATTCCAGTTGAAATCCATACACAACTATGGAAGACATGACCTTATCTTCAACACAGGGGTGTATATTTCAAATGGGGTCACCCATTCAGGTAATCCCATTTGAAATTCAAGCTCCCTGTGTGAGAGATTAAGGTCATGTCTTCTATAGGGGTGCATAGATTTCAACTGGAACAGCCCAATGTGTGTGCCAATGTTACAATTGATGAGGAAACTTTACAACAGAAATAAAACTGACAATAAAGCAAATAATCTTTGCAGCAGAATATTTTATTCAGTTCATTGTGATAAAATGGCCAACACAGTGAAGCACTGACATCAATAAATTCATTGTATGTATAATATTAATCAGAATGAAGCTGGTAGACATTTCCCAACCTTACTGCCTTATTACAACAGGATTGAAGACAGCTGTGGTGCATAACCGACACAAAATATCACTAAAAAAAAACCAAGACAAATAAAAGCAATGTCCATTGCTCTGACATGTGTAAATCAATGCAGATATAATTGCAATTCTGATTGAGAAGTCTTTATAATTTGATTATTAGTATTACTATTGCTATATTTTGATGAGAACATTGCAAAGCTGGATAAAGCAATATTGTAACATTCCATTTTTTCCATAAAATATCGGATATGTGCCCTATTAATTTAATAGGTTAAAGATACAAAAATTTGTATTTCATTCCAGCCTCAATGCTTATATCAGTCAATTGAGGTTGATTGGCTCCCAGTTGACATCACAGAGATACATGCATGCAACGAGACACTTCCGATTAATATTTCGATCATATGAATTGAATCTTGTGTTCTGTATTAGAAATCTCAGATTTTGTCACAAATACAGCACCTAATGCCTTGATTTTGACAGGGTATGTTTTAAAATTCACTAGACTTCATGAAAATGGGTAAAAATCTTGTTATTTTGAAGGAAAAAAATTAATAAAGGGCATTCTCAGCTCTGCAAATGTTACAATATTACTTTAAGTTTGACACTATTTTCTCTTACATACATACACATACTCCCTACCTGCCTAGCAGTTTTGACTTCTCAACCAATCACTGGGATACAAAATTCATTTTACAGCCACATTTGAATGTGACCTAAGTTAATTCATAAATACTACAATGAAAATTAATCTTAATTTACAAGGATGCTATTCATTCATATTTCATATACTATTGAACTTCTCAAGCTCACTTGGTATTTATTGGCTTAAGACTCCTAAGCAAGTACGGTCTTACGGTATTTAAAGGAAATAAAACTTGCAAAACACATCCCTGAATATAAATAAATTATGAAGTGTAATATAATTCCCACCACCACCACAACCAAATACCTTGAATGCCTTCACTTGATTACCAATTCCCTTCACACTAATGACAGGTGCATAATCAGCCAGCTTAGTACAGAGAAATTCTCGCACTCAATGCTTCTGGATAGTCATGTATTCCATTTTAGCACTGCTATCCACTGCCTATGCAACAAATTCACTCCATACAAAATGCTGATTGAGGATATATAGGCCTATCTATATCTGTACAAGATGGGCACCAGTACATAATTTTTAAAAGCATACTAAATTTCTACAGTGCAAATAAATGATGCAGTATAAATTTGGATTGAATAAAATTTGCATGTTAAGAAGAAGAAAATCAAGCATGAAAAGCACTTTCTAAAGCCCTGAATCGTATCTTACACTCCAATACAACTATTCGCCATTTCGTATATATTAAATCAACAATCTACACCACCAATTTTCATTTTCTATTCCACCTCACAAAGTGTCATTCAGTTGTCTTTTTTTTTAAAGCAACAAAAAATTGATACAAATAAGTTTTATGCAATGGATTCTAAATGTCTAGAAAAAATAAGGAGAAAAAAATCAACAACATATAGTCTACTGTACAGATATCATTCAAATAAAAATAATAGCAAGTTTGACCTGCAAATAATAATTGAGACTAACTAATTGGCAAGGAGTGCATCTATAAGGCTCTATAATATTAATATTTTGGTTCTGTTCCCACCTGCATCATTTTCTGGAGTGGGCCCA
Organism: Amphiura filiformis; assembly: GCF_039555335.1. Lineage (NCBI taxonomy): Eukaryota > Metazoa > Echinodermata > Ophiuroidea > Amphilepidida > Amphiuridae > Amphiura > Amphiura filiformis. The sequence continues at coordinate 33,393,369 of NC_092632.1, forward strand.
TATTATTATTATTTTTTCAATTTTCAAGCATAACTTTTGATTTTAAAACTCTAGCAATTCAGTATGTAATATAAAAATTAATTGAGCAACATGAATCATTTTAAACAAGTTTTTTATAGTATTCTCCCTCAGAACATTCGAATTAGAGTACCTTATCATTTTCCATAAATGCATAGAAAAAGATTACAAAAGGGCAAAAACCTCCCACCCTCGTCAATTCCTGTAAATCCTCCGGACAAGAACCAAAAAATTAATTTTATATGGCCTAATCTATTGAAATAACAAAAGCTGAAGAAGCATATAAATACCACGCATTATATATCTGTACTAAAATTGTTTCGGAAGACATTCTTACACAATTACGATCTGTTTGTCTTTGAAACGTTGTCCATCATATTTGGACATTTCTAATAGGGAAGTCAATATTTTGTCAAATACATAAATTACAATCTCATGATTTTGTTTGCTTTACTACACTACATAAAAAAAACCCTTATTACGCTCTGAAATGTTTCCATCTAGATGATTATTCACGTAGCACAGAACGAGAATGTCTGATACCAAATTTTAAAAAACCCTCACTTGTTGAACCACAGCCGTCTTCAGGGTGGTACACTCTAAGAATGTAATCAATAAAGTCTTAAAATACATTGTAAGAAGCAAACTGAAGCAGGTTGACAGGCTAGTATAAATGATGCAGAAACTGCTCAAGTGGATATTTTTATGGGATTAATTTTTTCTCTGCTTTGCCAATTTGTAACTGTTCCAGTTGTTTTTTAGAATACATTAAACTCAGGGCTTGAAATAAGGATTTCAGACCCAGGAGCAATTTTGGGTGTTTTTGTGTAAATATTGCCACTGGTCTATACAAATACACACAGTTCTGTTTCAGAACCAGGGGCATTTGCCTTTTAGCAGGGGTAAATTGACCCCTTGCTCCTGCTTATTTCAAGCGCTGATTGCACTGTATCTATCTATAAAAGGAATATTGACCAGTTGTTGTTATTTTCACAGATGCTTGGAACACGAAAATAAACATAGCACAAAAATTTCCACTTTTTACAATATTCCTTTTCCTTCATATCAGACTTTGCATTATGTAGTCCAATTGATGGACTTTAACATCATCTTGATAGAGGGCCGACAAAGGCTGCCCAAAATTCACTAGACTTATGCATTCTGCGACACATATAGATTGCATTCTTAGAGTGATATATTATTCCATACAAGCATACAACACCACATAGCACACATACTCTAGTACATTAATGGTTAAGTAGTAATTTGAAAAGATTATACATCATAAACATACTGTAATAGTCATATTAAAGGAAAAAAGAAAATGACTTGGATGGAGGAAGAGACTAACATACCAATTACTATTTTGGAATAGAGCAAGTTGTATATCAATAATGGGATATTCTGTCTGAAATCCACACACCCCATATGGAAGACATTACCTTAATCTCCCACACAGGGAGTGTGAAAGTCAAAAGGGGTTACCTGAATGGGCGACTACATTTGAAATGTACACTCCCTATGTGGGAAATTAAGGTAATGTCTTTCATAGGGGATGTAAGGATTTCAATTGGAATGGTCCCATATTGTCTGTCTTACTGACATCTGCTGATGGTTAGGTCGGGATGTGTACGACACAAAATTCATTAAAAAAATGTAACCTTTGGTTGCATATGCAGGAACCGAAATCAATTTCAGTTTCGCATGCAGGCAACAATTCATTGAAAAAAAGTATTATTCTATGTGATGTTTCACACCAACATATTTTTTATTATTGATCAACTCTATATTACTATGATGTAGCAAAAATTATTTGAAAATTTCACTCAATACTATGTGAGGGACATGAAAGTTTCAGGTTCAGACTCATTTAGTTGGAGTAAGTGTTACTGCAATTTCACACAAGTATATGACTGGCATAGGACATCCAATGTGACGTATATATAGCAAATGTTTCTCTGAGAGTGTTTCACAATATTTCAATAAGTACATTACAGGTTTACCAGATCCTTATTTGAAAGAAAGTACAAAATACATGTAAAACACTCAGCCTATGTAAGTCATTAAGAGTTCATCATTTCACAAAGCTACAGGTTGGAGCACCAAGTTTTCTAAAAAATTCCTAAATTCTAGAGAATTTTGTCAACCCTCTGGCAATGCCTGCGCCAAGATGTAACCAAACAAAATGGCACCTCTGCAGATGTTTCTGTGTATCGTTGAGCCCAAAAGAATACCAATGGCCAAGTAAGTAAAGGAATTGCAGAAAATATCAATAAATGATGGGGTCTGCTTGGGCATTTTATATTTTCAGTGAAAATTGGTTCAATTTTGCAAAATTGCATTTTTTGTGTTGTCAGTTTACACTTCCAATTCCACAAACAAAAAACTTGCCACCACTTTATATAGGTACAAATGCACAGGTGTTATTACAAAAAGATCTTTTAGCCATTGCCACTCCAAACTGAATATCTTTGTTATAAACTCATCATTCATTGTGATAATTTCTTTCTTGAGTACCTTATTCAACCTAACTTGCGTCCCTACCCTAATAAGCACCCCTACAATTTTTTTCAAGTGACATAGGACTGTCTATATGCCCCCTTTCAATGCACCTGTACAGCTTAATTCCATCAAATATCTAAATAAAATTACCTTCTTAACATTCCAGTTTAGGATTATGCTGATTTTGACTTGATCAGACACACTTTATTTTGAATGTTTATGCATGCAAATTCACTTGTAACATTCATTTTGTAAGTTTAATATTGCGCGTCCCTGAAAATGACGGACTCAAGCGCCCGGGTGCTAATTAGGTTGAATACGGTATGACCTAACATGTTTGAGTTGATATTTAAATCACCAATATTGGTTTCCTGATAAAAGCATGCACGTCTAGCCAAGCGGAAAGACTTCATGGAGTGATTATACAACTATATTCCAAATGATGTATAATACCTCAACAAAGTCTACACTTGGCTAATTCTTAAACTGTCTTACGAATATACACCCAAACTCTGTAGAGGTAATGTAACATGGTGACCAAACTCAAGAAATGGTACCATTTTTCCTGATTACAAAACAATGCTGATTTTGAATTGCAAACACACACTGCATTATACATTTAAACCCTATATCTTCACCTTCAAATGAATCATCTAGCCTAAGCAGATTTCTGTCCTATATGTATTTACGATTAATGATAAAGATGAAATAGTCTCTGAATGGAATGTGTAATATAAAAAGTGTAGGCCACAAGAGCTAGGTGGGAGCTACATACTTTTACAATTTCTTGATGTTACAATGTATAGGTTATGTATGTGTGTATGTAGGTTGGTAGTCACTGTGTAATGGTTGACGGATGCTATACTGCTGATCCACCAACTTCTGCTTTCTCTTCTGCCTTAGCTTCTGCTTTAACCTCTGCTTTAACCTCAGCTTTAGGAGCCTAGTGGGAAGAGAAAGAAAAAAAAAATGTATGATCAGAAAAATACATAATTGCAGAAATTATACTTCAGATGATCTTGGAATTCTTATGGCATCCAAAAGCCTTAGAGCCTTGATAGCAGGTATTCAAATGACAAAATTGATTATAGCATTGCTTTCTGTTGAAAAGTTACACACCTCGTCAGTACAAAAATGTTAGAAAACAGTGTTAGTATATATATTAGTACATGGGTGCATGTTACAGGGCATGTAAGTTAAAGGTGGGTGGCCCGCATTCCACCACTTGAACCCATTCCAAATGCTGATTTTGGTATCTGGCAAAAGCTCATATTTATCTCATAACCTTAGTGCAAGTTTAGGTCTGAAATATGATTAGTTTAGGCAGCATGAGCAAAAACATGGTAGTTTGGGGGTACACATCCCAGAAGTCATGTGCTGTTCTAGGGCCACTGTGATAAACATTTTTACTTGGACCAACCACCTTTAACCTACTGCACTGTACAAAATGAGATGAATATTATCTCAGACAACATACAACAATACACATAAGCTAAGCTTGCACACCACAAATATTAATCAAAGCCAATTGACCGTGCACGATATATTTGATGGCTTTTGCTACAGATGTACCTACAACTAACCATACATAAGGATACAAAAACTAGTCATTTGTTAGCATAACTGCACAAGGCTTTGTGTTATGACTTGGCTCATAAGCATTGGTAAGTGATATAGCAACATTGAGCTTCATTTTGCTGGGTCTCTCATGAGTTGTATAACATATTTAGCATTTTCCCTCTTAAAGGGCAGGTCTATAGCGAAAACAACATCATATCATTGGCAAGCTAATATTATGAGGACAATGAAAATGACTCCTTTTTTGAGAAAATAAGACGTTTAAAATTAATATTCCTCAAAAACCAACTTAAGCGGTGAGTTCGTTCGAACGAGACAGATTTGGCCTAGAAAACCGGTGACGTCATGAAATGAGATGTGCCGCTGTGAGAAAAGGGACTATAAACGCCGCAATGGACAGAACCTATACTGTTGCAGAAAAAAAATCCAAATTAAGTATTACAAATTTCATGGTTTTTAAACATATGGATAAAACCAGTCGCTTCTTTTTTATATATTAGACAATTGTGATATTACAATTCATATGTATATCAATATCATGAGAAATATTAGACCTAAAAAATAGATACATAATTTGAGCTTAGAATTTCATCTGAGACTAGCATATAAACCGTGTTAGTCCACAAACTCATGCATCTGATTTCCCTGTATATTGCAATGCTATAGTTTCAGTTGGATGAAATATTACAAAGCAAACACATAGTAACAATTACTGTGTGGGCTTTGTTCCCGAAAGAGAACAATAGCGTGCATATTGTTATGCAGCATTGTTATGGTAAGTGATAGTACAACTCATTGTTGCTAATGTCAAACTTGTCAAAGTGATTGTGATTGTATGATGAGAGCACGATAAAGTGCCCGCTTCATTTACCTACGTCATCAGTCAAACGGGGGAGAACACGACGCTTCAAACGGGGGAAGAACACGCACGAGGCTGAACTTTACCCACACAATTTCTCCTTTTTCAGGAGAAATACGCACACAAAAATTGCAACAAGTGTCAACTTGTAATGTAATAATTATTCTCTTCGAATAGAGATAAACTTGTTTTTGCTATAGACCTGCCCTTTAAGAGTACGGAACTTGTAGCGAAATGTCGATTACAATTTACAGAGAATGAATATGAAAAATTAATTCTTGGAAGTTATATTCCACAAATGCTGTAGAAAACGCATATATTTCTAATTAAAAAAAATTCAGTGCAAAGAATCAAAATTTGAGGCCCTGCCTGCTGTCAGGTCACTTAACAATGACTATAAATTAATGGATATTAGTAACATGTCATAACCATATTTGTAAAGCAAATACAACTACTTTAACTTCAGCAATTCATGTAGAATATAATGTGCAAAGCAAGCTAGATGGGGTGCAAGTTGAGGATAAAACAGTAACATGCCTGATGAAAAAAGAAAAGAAATTACAACATGACACAAGTATGAACTGATACATTCAGCTGGAGTATGCTAAATTTAGGTAATTGACACTTCTGATGTTTTAAATAGTCTAAAAATTTACAATGTCAGGCTTTTAATATGATTATTATGATAAACAAAGCTGATTTGTATGTGAGCTAAAAACATTTCTTAGTAATTTGTAAAATTAAATAAAATGCAAATCATGATAAATAATCTAAATTGTCAAGAAATGAACTGGCATTTCTTCTCCCTAGAATTAAAACATCTGTATTATGAATAATAACACAATAAACAATCTTTTCCAGAATGAGTAGTCATGCTATTTCAAACATTATATAGTCTTATTTTTATAAACTTTATTTTTATCACTGCAGCTTTTTTTCAATGCTATGCCTATTATTATACTGTTAATGATACATTTGATATGATGCTATGTTAATCAGGAGTGGGGGCGGGGGTGCTTTACGCCATGTCGGCCATGTCTGTGTTATAACAATACTTTTGTTTCTTTCTTGCATTATCTTACATTAAAATGATTTTGCAAGTGTCTTATGAAAGTATAACATGTAAATATAACATTTAGGTATATAATACTCTTCAACTACAAGTTACAAGAAAAAAATTGGGGCTACAGCATATCCTCTAGACTATGTTATAGCACAGACATGACTCAAGTGTGCGCGTTGGACTATTCCAGTTGAAATCCACACACCCTGTAGGGCAGACCTGACCTTAAATCTCCCACACAGGGAGTGTAGATTTAGAATGGAGTCACCCATTCAGGTAACCCCATTTGAGAGTCACACTCCCTGTGTGATAGATCAAGGTCATATCTTCCATAGGGGGTGTATGGATTTCATATGTAATAGCCCATTTCAAATGTGTGCCATTGAAAGCAAGAACACAAAAGACAGAATGTATTAGCATCCAATCCAATACCTCCTCATCAGCAGCTTCAGCTAGTTGCAGCTCAACTTGACTATCGGTCAGGGAAGAATTTTTCTCTGCTGGTGGCTGTTGCTGGAGGGTCAAAGGCCAAATTAATTGTCAACGGTCAACATCATCAAAATCTAACGGATGAGAAGCTAATTTATTTAAATTCTAAATAATGACACTGCCAATGCGAAATTTGTATTCTATTTATTAGCAAGTGTTACGAGCACTGCTTGTACCAATGAGTTACTATGAACCACACTAAAGGGATGCCCACTACAGTGCAATCTACCTCTTGTTAATTTGAGACGATTAGTCAAAGACAACATACTGATCTTGACATTTATACACCACACAGAGAGGAGGGAGTTTATGAATAGAAATGTGCAACGTGATGTTTACTTTATACCACTATTATGTGGATGAAATGAATGATTTTATCAGGTACAAGAGACACAACAACTTGTTACTATATTTCTTGTTGTTTTATGTTAAGGAAATGGCAAAATTATATTTAGAGCATCAATATTATACAACTAGAAATGTGTTGTGTACTACTGAGCTGTTACTTGTGAAATTAACAGCTCAGGCCATTAACCATTTAATTGTGAAATTTGTGTACATGCATTGCAAGGATTTTTTTGTGCACTGTGATAAAATACGAATGCTCTGTGCAATTCCTTCAAGAATGACTGGTTATAGAATAAGAAATTCAGATTTGAAGAAATTTGCTATAAAGCGACATCCACATATTTCATAATCATATTGCACAAGTTGGTTTTGTGTAATCAATGTCCACATGGTGTCAATTGCAGAACTTGATTTCTGGTAATCATTATGCAATGTAGCCTGCAGTCATTTCCCTTCAAACTGATAGCAAGTATACTTCCCAGGAAGAATTTGATTTTACACGACTGGGGTTTTTATTTGTTTGGGTTTCAATCATCACAATGCCAGAGTTGTCTAGACCACCATCAGCACATTATGGAATAGTATTGGGATAAAATATCACAAAATAAATGCATTGGGTAATGATTTTTGTTATAATATTTACATTGATTAGTGCTACATGCTATTATAGATGCCTGGTGACTACACTTTTAGTGACAATTTCATTCTGCAGCAACACTCACGACATGCATAGTATAGTTAAGTAGCATATAGTGGTATATATATATAATATTAGTAATGAATAATTAATGAACGTATGGGTGTAAAAGAAAATATTGTGAAGGTGTGTAGCATCAAGGAACAGTGTGGAACATTATGACGCATTGGCACGGCAGGCTATAGTATCATATAAACCAAACATAAGAATTGAAAATATTTCAAACCAAAATTGAAGAAATGAGCATCATTCTTTTGACTCTTTTGATATGTAATATATGCGAGCAAATCATTTATTTGATCAAACAGAAATGCTGGGTTTGCATCAGCAGGTGCACATAGCAAAAAATATAAACATTTACTTGGATTCTATTATATTCAAATGATCAGTATTTAGGCTTGTTGATTTTTCAGCAAAATACCCGATTTGTTTACTTACATAATACAAAGGTTGGACAAAAAGTTTCTGGAACTGTTCTTTATATATCCACTCAAGCGTGACTTTGATGAAATTTGCTTCTGATAATAAAGGTACATACCTTTGTCTTTCAAAGCAGACATTAATTAATTTCAGAGTACACTTCATTATGTAATGATATATTAAAGCATAAAACCTTTAATATATATATATACACTACAAATTGACAAGATTTGCAGAAAATTTGAATTGTAGTAAAGACCTGTAGTATCCACAAGGTTTACAAGTCTACTTTATTAGATAAAGAAATGAGTTTACACTTTTGAATTTTTTTTAGACAACATGTATCCATACACTGAGGAGGGAAGCCATCTTTGAATTTCATCAAAAGTAGGGCTTGAAGGTTAACAAAAATTGTCTGACAATTATGAGAAATGAGAGCAATTGTTATCGAAAAGAAGCGAAAGTATCTCCAAAATAAAACAAAGAAAAATATGATGATTGGTAGTCAGTATAATGATTAAATTGTTGAAATCAAAATTAAAATCTGCACATGCGTAGATGGTGTACCTGTTTTATTTTCTATACTTAATTCCTTACCCATTAAGGAAAACTTTTGAAGTACGACTTTCTTATTCAAAGCAGGGTCTCTCTATATACACTGGTACTATGTCTACGCTGGTTAAAGGAAAACAACATCATGATTTTGTGTCCCATATATTGTTTAAGATATGACTGTAAGTTTAAACTCACCATAAATTTCCAGGAAGTCTTGTTTTAGTACGAAATGATTAAAAATGCCATTTTCACATACTGGCATGTGTGAACCATGAGTGGTCATTGTTTTGCCAGCGAAGTGGTTACTAACTCCCTGGTAACTGGATCACACACCTTTTGGAATTTGTAGTACATGCCATAGACTTTGTGTTGTGATCATTTTGATCATGGTCCTTAACTCAAAAGCCAGTTGACCTAGTGATAATCGGATTACACGTAACACTTCGCTGGCCAATTCCCAGCTGTTACATTGACTAAATAGATTTTTCAAATGGTGTCACCCTTGAGTCACTTTTTATTTATTTCACTTGCTTGTAGCAAGCTAAAATATCTTAACCAATATATGAAAAGAAAACAATAGGTTGTTACATACTGTTAATCAAACTTAACATCTGAAGTAAAAGGTTCATTAGGTAAATCATTTTTGAGATATTCTTGGGATTGCCCTTTTGAATAGAATTAGGTAGTGTTTATTAGGTCTGTTTATTCAATTTCATGTTATTATTAATAATTGCTGTCTCTTCTTATTTAAAGAACAATGGGTGATAAGCTTTTAAATAAAAAAAAGACATTTGACATGATCCCTATTAGAAATGCTTCATAAATTACCCATATAAAAGAGTATAGGGTAAACCACAGCATCATATTATACTTTTTATTCTGGATATATTTAGATATATGTAGAATTTTTTAGAAATATAAGCCTTAATTTGGTTTGTAAATTTCTTCATTAGGTGGTGTCCATAGGATATTGACATGCTAATGCTATTTGTAATCAAATATAAAACATCACTAGTATATGTGTTTTGAAAGACAAATGTGACATGTCATGTCAAAAGGAGACACTTTTGGGCAGGTTATCAATTTTGAGGTTTTTACACATCTTAAATATAGAGATATTTTGTTCCACAATACCGTTTCCCCCAATGAAATCGGACATTCCTAAGCAGTGTTTACTCAGAGGTCGTATGTCTCAATTTTGGCACAGTGAAAATAATTTTTGGCGCACACAAATTTGCAATGCTGTATTACAATTAGTTAATTTGGGGAATTACTGAGCCAAAATTGGGCCAATTTGGGAAGAAAATGTTTCATTTGGCGCACCCAATTTCCAGAGAGAGTAAACACTGTTTCTAAGCGAAGATATTGAGTTCGTAAGTTATGGTATTATAAAATTGGAAACTGAGATATCGGCCTTTAAAAATATTATCGACAATGTTGAGAATAGGAATTACCTAGAAAAATGTCTCAAAAAATCCAAGATGCCAGTTATATTCCGGTTTGAAACTATCAGACAATATTTTAAACATTAATAATATCACAAATTCGCAACAAACCCAAATTGTGAAAAAATCTCCCCCAGGCAGATTTTTGGCTATTTTTCCATTTACGATCCTGCCCAAAAGTGTCTCCTTTTGACATGACACGTCACAAATGTGCATATATTCTTGTTATTATCATAATTTCATCAAAGTCACGCTTGAGTGGAGACAAAGAATAGCTGCGGAAACTTTTTGACCAATCCTCGTATGAACTGTTTTCATCCATACTACTGCACTGGGCTTATCATGATGCTTCCATTATTACAGGCTTAATCACAACAACAAGTATAACTTCATCTTATTGCAGATAAAGCACAAAGCATCTTTTATATCATGCTGGGTGGCGTAACCTCAAATATTGCATTAATTTTCAATACAAACTATGCAATACAAACAACAAATAGTTCAATGGCTGTTTGTTTATTCAAACTTTGTTTCATCTGGATCCTCAATTTTAATGGCTATTCCAGTTGAAATCCATACACCCTGTATTGAAGACATGACCTTAAATCTCCCACATAGGGTTTGTAGATTTCAAATGAAGTCACCTATTCGGGTAACCCCGTTTTAAATCCATACTCCCTGTTCGAAAGATTAAGAGCATGTCTTCTATTAAGGGGCTATGGATTGTAACTGGAATAGCCATATGTAATCAGCAACATAACATGACAAATGACAATGAAGTTGTTGCACCTACCACTTCCTTAGGGGCAACTTGAGCTGCCTTGAGTTTGGCAGTGGTTTGTTTCTCTTCCATCAATGCCTGCTGCATTTTCTTGAGTGCTGCTTGAAGTTTGCCTGCTGCTGTACCCAAGTCTTTGGTCAGACCTTTCTCTTTTGCAAGTGCCGCCTTCATGGTTGTCAGCTCCTATGAAGAGAAAAGGGGGGAAACTTGATACTTGAAAACACACTGCTATCAACAGGGGACATCTCAGATATTTTCTTGCATCTTTTCTACACAACACAAATTTTATTTTAGCACTCAGCATTTTGCCAGTTGAATTTCAAAATTGTAGGTGGAAAATAAACTCTGCTTCTTCTACACAAAAGTTTAGGGAATCCAATCAAACTCACTTGACATAAACATTTACTTACTGTTTTCTACTTTAAATTTCCCACAACATATATACGAAAAGCAGGGGTAGCGCTGGCTTCAAAATTTAAGGGGTCCGAGTGATTTTTGTTGGACTCATTCAGCCCTCCAAAAGTCAAATTTAAGGGGTCCAATGGGAATTTTAAGGGGTCCGAGTCCAACTATGGAAACATCACCCACTAATATTAGAGGTTATGATATGCTGGACATGGGGTTGTATTATGCATTTTACATCAACAAAATACAGCGTGCAATAATTATGAGCCTCCCAGGGGTAAAATTTCCAAACGGCTAAAAAAGGTAAATATTGCTTGCACCCGGCCTGCTAAAAATTGTATTCGTCGCAAGCAGGAAAATGTAAAAGTTTCCATATAAAGCCTACTATTTCTCAAGTTTGTTTCGAGCATTAACACTTGCCAAAAATTGCCCCCCCCCCCCCGGCTGCCAACAAATTCTTGCCCCCCCAATTTTACCCTCATAATTGCACAACCTCTGAACTTCAAGAAAATCCAAAATATGGGAGTGCAAACCCAAAAACTAGGGGTTGTTTTTTACAATCCAGTCCTTGTTCAGGGGTTGTTTTTTACAATCCAGTCATATTTGTCCATCATGTATAAATGTTATTGTTAGTGGAGCTTTTTATTTAGTCAGAACGCCAACCCTTAATTATCGAAAACGTAGTCCTAACCCTAATTCTGACCTTTCACCTCCTAAACCTGAATCAACCCCTTCAAAACTGGCAAAGTTCTGAAAAATTATGATCACACGACGTGACTATGTTTATGTGTATTTTAATGTAAAAGGTGCAGAATTCAACACCCCAAATCTTACCATGTGCCGCTAATTCACTGCAATTTTATCCTATATTGCCATCAATAAAGAATACAAAGTTGACTTTTTTTTGTTGAAGAAACTCCATTTTTACTTAGCATGACATGAAAATTAGTTAAATGATGATTTACTATGGTATAAAACTCCCGATAAAACGATCATCAGTAGTAAACATTAATGCATGATCGGGGAAATCCCCCACTGACAGTTTATACAAGGGAGAGATTCTTTCGCAAGTGGAGTCAATTGTCACACTATTTCATTCGCAGAGCCTTGACTTGCACAATGTTTCAACAGATTGGTATTCAGAGTGAACGATCTGATATAGTTCTTGGAGCATTTATTTTTGACATTCTGTCTGAAATGATCGCATTTGTTTTGTGCCCTGTCCATAAGGTTTTACATGCCTGATTTTCTGTGCGCCTGAGATATTCTTGTCTAACGATTAGGTAAGCTTAAGGTTAATTTTATTGCGTCCCAACAACAGTTCCGCGCGTCCCTGACGCGCAGACGCGCACCAGCGCGACCCTTGACGAAAAGGGACCATGTGACCAGCCAGCACAAGATGTTTAGGCTAGTGGTGGCAACTTTCTATCAACTTATTTTTCAAGAAACTTTCAAAGTTTCCCAGAAAAAATAAGTTAAGATTGACTCCAAACACGGCTCACTGATCAAAATAAATTTAGCATTGATGATGCAAATTGGTTCACTTTTCTTAGCTATCAAATCTCCAATTTACTGTTCATATCTTTTCCATATATACTTGCTACCAGCAAAATGTGGCAATTGCTGATGTGCACAAGCTGTATATCATGTCAAAGAACATGCGATATTACGAGCAAAGAATCATCACAAAACGCTACGTGGCTTGGCTAGTAAAAGGAGGGTCTCATAGCTTTCCATGTCATTCAAACAGCCATCCATAAAATCACTTGTGCATTTATGCAGTGTACACGCTGACACATGGCAAAAAAGTGCCTATCTTCCATGGTAACTAGTACATTTACAAACTGATTTCAGTTAATTGTGTAATTATAAAACTAGTCACTGTCCTCAAATTTTGGATTCAATATCTTTTTTTTTATCCATGATTACCTATCTTTCTGCATTGTGACTGATATGACCTGCATCTGGCGTACACATAAAACCAGTTTTTCAACCCTGGCATAAACCAACCTTATCTTTCTCCTCCAATTTCTGGTCTTTCTCCTTGAGTTGCCCTGATGATTTCTCTAGTTCTGCTTTCTCTGTCTTTGTCTTCTCCAGCTCACTTTGCAGACCTTTGATTTGTGACCCCATGTCATTTTGAAGTTTGTCTAGCTTCTGCGTTGTCTCTGCTAAGGCCTTCTTGGTACTCTCCATGTCTTTATGGATCTCTGCTTCTTTCCCTTTCTTGGCATTGGCTTCTTTTTCATTTGCTGCAGATGCTTGTTTGGCTTTGTCAAGATCTCCGCTTAATTGTTTCACTTTTGCTTGTTCTGCTACTAGTTGCTTTTTAAGCTGAAAAGAAAAGAAAATCCAGATATGAAAATTGACCCTGGGATCACTTGTTTACCTGCAAAATCAGGAGGGCATCAGCAGATGAAAGCAACTCACTTTCCCAGTTAATATAGGTTCATTTTCTTGTGCAGTATTTATAAGTACATTATTAGAGAGGAAATAAGGCAAATTATTTTCCCCAAGGTACTGGCCTATCACCCAAAACCAGGAGGGTGAGAGGAGATAGGCCTGCAGCCAGCACCAAATAGTTGCTTTATTTCCTCAATATAAACATAAAATATTTGTTTTTATTTCACCATGTTGACAACAATTACTCCAAAGATTTCTCTTGATTATGCGTAAAATCTCCTTACCACAAAAACCTCTGCATTGCCAGCACTGTTTTCTTTCTCAGCTTTCTGAGTTGCTGCTTCTAATGCCTTCTGTAGTTGTGTTAGTTGCTGCTTGACTCCAGCAAGTTCTTTGCAGGAAGTGTCATATTCCTTGGCGGCAGCTGCATGGGCCTTCTCTTGCTCTACTGCTCTGGCTTTGGCAGCAGCTAACTCTTTAGTTAGTCTTTGATTCTCTTCTACAGCCTGGGGGAATAAAGTATGCATAAAATGATTGACCTTCTGCAAGTAAATTTCATGATTTTGCTAATTAATAACATTTTGCTTATCTTTTGACAGGAGAGTATACATGCTGGTAATACTTTGACTTTACATAGTGTGGAAGCTTTTTTGGTTTGTTTATTGTTTGTTTTTGGCAACTGAAGAGTAATAAACATGGTATTGGTAAAATCCTATTCTATTGGTTGGATTGTTGTCATAGCTTGACTACTCCCTGGATATTCACCCAACCTCAACCTCCCTCTGACACTGGAGTGAAAGATTACTATTGCTGTAAGTAGGAAAGTGAACAGAATTTGAAACAGTAACCTCATCTTGTCCTAAAAAAGTTCCAACTTGTAACATATTGTCTATAATATGATTCATCTCAAGTTCAGCATTGACGTATGTGCGTATTTCCCTTTCCACAGTATCGAATTGCAGGTGTAAAGTTAAATTCCCTTTCCACAGTATCGAATCGCGGGTGTAAAGTTAAACATGCAGAGTGTACATGCACGCATACAAGGGCGGTTTGTTGGCATGCTTGTGGTGCAACTGCAAACGAGCATTGATGTCACTACTGAACTTGAAACAAACCAATGTATAGTTTGATATTCTCATAATTTCTGATCAAAAAAATGTTAATCCCTTGTATCAAACCGAAAAGAATGAACAAAAAATATGCACTCCAATGCAAAGTTTCACTCCAGCAGCACTGCAGATCTGGGGAGTAAGGGTGATAAATGGAGCAATAGCCCAGATGTCTGGCCGACAGAATACAGATACAATAATTTTGTTGGACATGTGCTTGTTTCCAATATCAGTACAATTCACAACTTCTCTTATTACACTATATATATATTTTGAACTGGTTCTTTTATTTGATAAAATAATTCAAATCCTTACCTTTTCATTGCCACCCTTTTTCTTTAAATCTTCTTTTAATGTAGCATTTTCTCTTTTTGACTGTGTGAGGAAAGACATAAGAACAAAACTGAATGAGAAAAGGTGTTTTTTTTTACTGTTTAAGGAAAGACAAAACTGAATCACCACGGGTATTTTTTCTTTCTTTTTGACCATGAGAGGAAAAACATATGAACAAAACAAAACTGAATGACAAAAGGTACTTTCTCTTTTTGACTGTGTGAGGAAAGACATAATTTAACAAAACTGAACGACAAAGGGTATTTTCTCTTTTTGACTGTGTAAAGACATGAACAAAACTGAATGACAAAAAGTGTTTTCTCTTTTTGACTGTGCGGAAAGACATAATTTAACAAAACTGAACGACAAAAAGTATTGCCTCTTTTTGACTGTGTAAGGAAACACATATGAACGAAACTGAATGACAAAAAGTGTTTTCTCTTTTTGACTGTGAGGAAAGACGTAAGAACGAAACTGAATGACAGAAGGTATATTCTCTTTTTTACAGTGTTAGGAAAAACATAAGAACAAAACTGAACGACAAAAAGCATTTTCTCTTTTTGACCATGTGAGGAAAGACGAAAGAACAAAAATGGCAAAGTGAATTTACATGGTATAGGCCAAACATTTGTCAAATTTCACAGGTACAAGAACACAAGAAAACCAGATGATAGGAATATGAACACTTCCAGAAATTACATGAGCTATTTAATGAAAAAGCACAAACTACTTTCATCAATGTGACCCTTGGAGCTGTTAGGTAAACCAATTTGTACATAATATACCTGCATGTCTCTGGACTAAAATGGAGCCTAGTTTATTAGGTACGGCCATATTTCATCTCTTAACACAATGCAATACTCTTAGTTGCTTCATAACTTATTTCACAGACATGTTGAAATAATCAGGGTGGATTTCACTAACACTTACAATACATCACAAGTCAGAAACACATCGTAGATCCCAAACACATGGTATATCTTCCATAGGATTTTCATGTTAGATTTACAATGCGTTTGGACTTAAAATAGGACTTAAGATGCATCACAAATGTTAAATAATATACACCCCAGCAAGAGCTTTATGGTTTTTACCTGTGCTAAACTGTTTTCTGTGAGTTTCAATTTCTCCTGCCATTTCTTGGCTTCGGATTCTACACTGCTTTGTAATTTATTGAGTACTCCTTCCTGAGAAAGAAAGAACAGTAAACCAACCCACAGTGTTACATTTAAACAAACACAAATACCGACTGGCACAGAACCAAACTTGGAAAAAATAACAAGAAGGGAATGTGCCGTTACAGGATTCAAACTCACAACCTTCTGATCACCATTAGGCCACCAGCTCCCACTGATAAATGGTGTTTGAAACTGGGTACTAATGTAGGCAGTCGATCACACATCACACAAACAAATATTCCACAAGTACCCAAGTACAGGAGATATTTATTTAATTGTTTCCCCATCATTATACAAGCATGAGTAATGGGGATATATAAACACATCAACATATAAACACAATTGGGAATGATTGCTCTCTACAATAAGTAGCAGAATATAATAATTAGAAAGGAAAGAATAGTTAACCAACCTTAAGTGTTACAATTAAACAAGACAACAAATAAACACAAATTCCGACTGGCACACAACCCAACTTGAAAAAAAAACAACCCAAGGGAATGTGACGTTGCGGGATTACTCCTTCCTGCAACAAAAGTAACATTATGTGATTTGGGAAATTGTGTACATACAGAGCAATACCCATGAGGCTGATCATAGAAACTTGTGACACCCAGCAAACCATTTCAGCATTAGTGATACAGCTCTACAGAATGCATAACTGGCGCATGCTTATGTGAACTTACGCGAGCTTATGGGACTTATAGTAGGGATGACCATCATAATTTCATGTTGCCCCTTTTGCTACAAAAGATTGTTTTCTGGAAAGAACTCATCAACAGAAGTATTTTGGTGGTTAAATGGTCAAAATCGGTCAAAAACTTTTCGAATTATGAATTTTCAAAGTTTCCCATTCTGACCGGTCATTGGAACGAAATAAATTGACAAAGTCTAAATATAGCAATGTGAGCAAAATTGGTATAAGCATATATTTACCTTTTATATTTCTTTATTTTAATATATATGCAAACATGAAACAAGCATATTGTGAAAGTATCAAAGGGTTTCTTATGAAATGGCACTTTACTAGTCAATAGCATTAAGTATTTCTTCAAACCGAGGCACTGAAATCATGCTTTTAGAAAACATTTGCCAAAAATCATCCATAATGGCCAAAGTGGCACAAAATCAAAAGTCCAGGTGAACTTTTTCCACAACAATATACACTACACATAAGAAAAATACTAATGTACTACAAGGGATTTTCAACATAGGAATCCAAACAATCAAGTACCAACATGCACAGCTTTGTCCTGATATCACTTCTGGGGTTTTAACAAAATGTTTAACCTCTATTGTGATTGGCAGCAGCATAAGGTATCTCTTTGATAGCTGATAAT
This sequence comes from Amphiura filiformis, assembly GCF_039555335.1. Classification (NCBI taxonomy): domain Eukaryota; kingdom Metazoa; phylum Echinodermata; class Ophiuroidea; order Amphilepidida; family Amphiuridae; genus Amphiura; species Amphiura filiformis. Next base: position 33,410,892 of record NC_092632.1, read on the forward strand.
GCCCAGCCATTCAGCAAGTGGCTAATAACAGACCTTGATAGGCTTGAATGAATACTGTCATGTGCTACAAAACCATCACATCCAGGGCCTGGTCACCCCATATGCTACAGAGAGCACAGTACTTTAACAATGGAGTGAAAGACTCATTATTGATTAGGCGCGTATTTTAAAAGTACAGCTCCTGTGCGTGTATAGCAGCAAGTCAGTGCAGATGGTATAAATATAAGAAAATGTTTAGGGTTGAGATCAGGTGAATAATACAACAAATGAGCATGAAACTTCACATTTGTGTTCAGAAAGGTGTCTATTTAAGATGATTCGAAAGGTGTTTGGAAATTCCAAAGGGAAGCTGGTGATTTAATTTTTAACTCGAGATCTACTTGTCCATTTTTTTTTTCCTTTTTACAGAGGGTATGATAGAGGTAATAACAACAACTCTGCCAAATTACAGCTCAGTAGGTCAAGGTGTTCACCTGATCTTTTTCATCTGAATATTTTGTGCCATTCTGAGCAGTGCTGCACTGGGCCACTGGCAATTAAGCGCACTGTGGCGATTGACCAATTTTGACTCACACTTACAGAAAAACCAAATAAGTTATGATGCTGTAATTTGCAGGATAGTTACAAAACATAATTGGCATTAACATCTCCAATTTTTACAGAAAAATTATGAAAAATAAAAGAATGAGCTCAATTTAGAAATGTCTGTGCAAGCAGTGCACAGTTGAGCTCCCTGCATGTCTATGGGAGTGTTCTAATCAAGTTGATGGTTCATTGGTCATCCCTACTTATAGCACAATAACAAAAACTGAATAATATTCGCCCATTATGACCCGTATAAATAATAACAGTAAACTCTATATAATGTAACTGAAATAATAATAAATGCTCCCACTTACTGTTTCAGAAAGTACAGATTGGTAATGTTGACACTGAGTTGAAAGTTTCTCTTTTTCCTCCTCTACTGTGGACAGTTTGGAAGACAATTCGTTGACCTGATTTGATACAAGAATAGCAGCATAATTATTTTGATCAATAAACACAGCAGCTGATAGGTCTATCCCATCATGCTTTACTGTATCATAATAGAACTACATTGTACTATAGTGTGTACACAAAATCCATCGCTTCATCTTTCAATTACTTGCTTAAATCAGGGGTGCTTAAACTTTTGTTTGAAAAAGTATGATCCTAAACTATTGTGAAACAGTCCATAGCTCTCAATACTTAAATGGCTCTTATTTTTTGTATGCATTTGCTATAGATCACGCTGATACACTGCAAAGCATCATGGGATGCTCCATCAGTAATTTGCACAGCATGTTGAAGCACAGTAAGTAGTCAATCATTTGAAGGTACCAAGATATTTCACTGTACACCACCTTACCTTTACTTGTGAAGACGATGATACTTCTTTAAGAACTTGTGCTGCTGACTTTTCAAACTGTGCCACCCAATCTTTGTGACTCTGTGGAAAAGTGGTAAAATATAACAGGATTTTACTAGGTGGTTTTAAGATCTCAGGCATAACTCAACTTGATTGCAAGTCATTTTTTTAATAAGATGAAGGCCTGATATTCAAGCACCTGAATTTGAAAGTTGCAATGCAATACCAGTGACATCTTGACAAGATTCATGTTTTTAATTACGTTCAACTGAAAAATTGCACATCTTAGATCAATATTACTAGTCACACGAAGTACTGATTCAGTATAATTTTAATTTACGAGCATATATGCAGGGTTAGCCTACATGAAGACAAATTTTTTCCTTACCAATTTATTATCTATTTGAACTGCAGGGAATATCCTCTGTAAGGATGCCTTTGCTAATTGTTGCTCTTGTACCAGATCTGCCTGGATGCCATCCTGTAAAAATAGCACAAATGGAAAGTTTGTTAATGATATAGCAAGTTGATTACAAATCCAGCCAACTTACCAACACATATCAATATTAAGCAACCTTGCAACATGCTTACAAGTTTAAATATGAGGAGCCAGTGTTGTTGATTACATACATGCACCTGGTGCAGAACATCAAATATGGCAACATTGTGCACAAAAACACTGCAACATTACTGGGTGCCATTGTAAGAATAATTATGTACAGAATAACAGAAAATTGTAAGTGTAATGCTCTTCAAATTAAGGCTCTCACCAATTCCCGGTTACCAGAGTTCCTACCCGTCCTTGGTCTACATGGGTCAGAATTTCAGTAACCGATCTATAACTTCTTTTCTCCCCCCCCCCCCTAAAAAAACAATAAAAAAATAATAATTCTAATTTTATTATTTTGTGTGTGTGTGTTTTTTTGGGTACCCAGATTCCCACTTGGAAATTCAATCGGGTACCCGAGTACATAATTACCCATTAGGAGAGCCTTCCTTCAAATTAACTTTAAAAAATATGACTGAGCACATGAGGGATGTTGTTACTTATTGATATCTCCTCAATAGTACCATGGGAGTAAAACCAGTTTAAATTTAATACACAATGTGATTGTTAACTTTTCCACTCTGTGCATGGATAAATTTTCCCCCATTTTGGGGGGGGGGGGGTTAACATTTGAATATCCTCTTTTGTTGTCCCATCAGGACCCAAGCATGCCTCTGCACAGAACAACAAACAAACTTGTTCAGCTACATCACATGTACAATTATCATTTGCTGTTATCAAAATGAAAACAGAAACCCAAATTGACAGCATTTGTATTTTTTATGAATCTTTCTGCATTTTTTTCTATATGGCTGGCAGACATAGGCTATTCCAGTTGAAATCTATACACCTATGGAAAATATTACCTTACTACACAACTGAGTGACTCCATTTGAAATCTACACCCCTGTGTGGCTGTGTGGGAGAATATGGTCATATCTTCCATAGGGAGTGTATGGATTTCAACAGAAATTGCCCAATAAGTTGAAGAGTTGATTGTCAGATGCAAACTATTTTTTATCTCTGAATTTTATTACAGTTATCTGATGAATAACTTCACAAGCCCACTGATTCATGAGACACACATTTAATCTGTGATACCGTAATCCATCACAAGGCAGCCATGTGAAATACATCTTTGTTCTACTAAATGAGAGGATACCCTTCAGTTGAAAGTCACATGTACAATCATAATGACTAATGAGGTGTCCATTTACTAACTCATCATTACAAACACAGCCCCCATTTATCATGTCTATAGGAACTGAAGAATGAGTGTTCATTACTTCATCTTTACATCATACCAACATTTACACTTTTATTTTCACTTTACCTATTTTTTTATTTTTTTTTATTTGAAATATGCAAATACTCACTTATCAGTGACAAACTTTTTATTATCTTATTGTGACAGTGAAAGTTGTGGGTCATAACCCCTTTTAACAAACACACTACTTTATACAGTAAAACTACTCTGCAAACTGCCACTAGAAATTTACCAAAATTAAAAATGGTCTAAACATTACTTGCTAACTCTTTCTTGGATATGACCTTGTCGTGACACGTGATGACTATACTATATCTTAGTACATCTTAGTACTGCTTAATTAACTTATATCCCTGTAACTCCTCACTTCCTACGGCAAAGTTTGTATGTTTCATGGATAAATGGGCAAATGTATGCGGCATGTTTATAATATGAGCATATTGGCCTTGAATGGGAGATTTAGAACACTGCAACCATTACTACAACAACACATGCTTGCCAACTTATAGTTAGTTTTGTGTTATTATACAGGTTAAAATTTTTTACTCAAGTTATACTTCAGCATTTTTTCTTAAATTGCCCACTTCCATTTATATGCCAGTGAAGCACAGAAGGCATTCCTAAATTTGTAGCTTATTACCTATATCCTAATGTTACCTTGTTCCTAACAAGGACAGGAAACCAATTTATTGTTATGTAACAAAACTATGTGGATCTCGTTTTACTTTGAATTGAAATTAGGATGATTTATGATGATTGTATATACTGGATCTAACAAAATGCCACAACTTATATGTCAAGACACTATGTGCAACAGATAACGAATGAACAGGTGGGAGAAATGTGATGAATATGCATGAAAAAAAATGACTGGATAAATGGCAGGCAAAATTGAGCAAGCTTGCATGTACCAGCACATATGTATACATGTACCAACACAGAATATGCACAACACATTGTACATGTGCCATTATACAAGAACACAAAGCATACACATCAAACACACAGAGCTACTCCAGTTGAAATCCATACACTCCTATGAAGACATGACATTAATCTCACACAATGGGAGTATTAGATTTCAAATGGATTTTGAATAGCCCAGTATATTATAGCATATACCAACACAACATAATTATGCATAAACATATGGCATACACGACATAAGGCATACACGACATAAGGTAAACATATGTTTATACAGATGAATATATATGTATGAAACATTAACATACAATATATATATCATAGCAAAGTCAAAAAAGTAGAATAACAGAAGAATAAATTATATAGGAAGTAAATTATGAAAATGATATAAAATAGGGAAGTACAGAATGAAATAGAAAAAATTCTTTGTGTTTTATAGAAAGAGGTGAAAATGTTAGCTAATCATAAGGGTGTGATGAGTATGTTGTTATTCAAGGCATCTGTTTGCAGGTCAGAAGTTAATAGATATTGAATTAAATTCTGTAACCTAATATTTTGGATTCCAAAATAACAAATCTAATATTCAAATGTTACTTGACCAAAAATTCATACAATAATTCTAGTCCAATCAAGCAGTTCTCATTGCGGATGTTTCATAGTCTACCTGACCCCATTTTCTACACTGTTGATGTTGCTGTGACGACCTTCTGTTTACCCCAACGGATGCCGATTGCCAGTTGGTTCACTCTTACTTTCACTACACATATTTACAGGGGAAGTTCTCAACCAAATTTGGATTAGGTTTTTGATATAATTAGCAATTTGAAAAGTTTACAAACAAATATGCATCAACTGGCATAAAAAAGTCAGTTTAATCTAAGGTTTTGAAGTCTGTACATGGTATTATATCTTTTAATTAAATGGTTCCATAAATTTATGAGTACTTTTTATATAGGTCAAAACCCTAGGCCTAATATTCTACAAACACCCCCAATTTTTGGTCACCATTACAAATTCACACAAGAAAGATGCCTTAATCATTAGTACTAATAACATAATGCATCATGCCAAGCATGCAAAATATCTTCTATACTAATAAAATAATAAGCGGTCTCTATCTGTCTATCTGTCTATCTATCTATCTGTCTGTCTGTCTGTCCGGCTATGCGTTTAGCACGCACTTGACGCATCGTGCTGAAATTTTGGATATAGATAGGTATTGGGAAAAGCATGTTGGCCATGTGGTTTTGAAGGTCATCGGAGGTCAAGGTCAAAGGTCAAAATTTCAAACTTTGTCCGATCGGGCCCAAACTTGGTGGGTGGAATCCTTGATACGAGGGGAATATATACGCGAAATAAAATCGAGGTCAACCGAGGTCAAAGGTCATTACGGAGGGGTCACATTTCAAACTTTGTCCGATCTGGCTCAAACTTGGTGGGTCGAAACCTTTGTATGAGGGGAGCATACAAAACATTATATGGAGGTCATCCGAGGTCAAAGGTCATGGATTTCAAACTTTGTCGATCGGGCTCAAACTTGGTGGGTGGAATCCTTGATACGAGGGAATATATCATAAAACAAAATTGAGGTCAACCAAGGTCAAAGGTCATGTAGGGGCTACATTTAAACTTTGCCCTATTGGCCTTAAACTTGATAGGTGGAATCCTTTGTATGAGGGGGCATGAAAAAAAATTACACAGAGGTCATCCGAGGTCAAAGGTCATCTGGGGTCAAACAGTATCACTATCATGCCAATGCTCTCACAGCATCAGGGCTCTCGCAGCTGCAGGTGCACTAGTACTAATAAAATAATAAGCGGTCTCTATCTGTGTATCTATCTGTCTGTCTGTCTGTCTGTCTGTCCGGCTATGCGTTTACGCCGCACTTGACTTGCATCGTGCTGAAATTTTGGATATAGATAGGTATTGGGAAAAGCATGTTGGCCATGTGGTTTTGAAGGTCATCGGAGGTCAAGGTCAAAGGTCAAAATTTCAAACTTTCTCCGATCGGGCCCAAACTTGGTGGGTGGAATCCTTGATAGGAGGGGAATGTAATGCGCGAAATAAAATCAAGGTCAACCGAGGTCAAAGGTCATTACGGAGGGGTCAAATTTCTAACTTTGCCCGATCGGGCTCAAACTTGGTGGGTCGAAACCTTCGCATGAGGGGAGCATGAAAAACATTATATGGAGGTCATCCGAGGTCAAAGGTCAAAGGTCATGGATTTCAAACTTTGTCCTATCACGCTCAAACTTGGTGGGTGGAATCCTTGATACGAGGGGAATATATGCGCAAAACAAAATTGAGGTCAACCGAGGTCAAAGGTCATTACGGAGGGGTAAAATTTCAAACTTTGTCCAATCGGGCTCAAACCTGCTCGGCGCTCTCCCGTGCTAGACGCAGTTATCAAAGGTATATGGAGGTCATCCGAGGTCAAAGGTCATGGATTTCAAACTTTGTCCTTTCGGGCTCAAACTTGGTGAGTGGAATCCTTGATCGAGGGGAATATATGCATAAAACAAAATTGAGGTCAACCGAGGTCAAAGGTCATGTAGGGGCTAAATTTAAACTTTGCCCTATTGGGCTTAAACTTGATAGGTGGAATCCTTCGTATGAGGGAGCATGAAAAAAAATTACACGAGGCCATAAGGCATCTGGGGTTAAACAGTATCGCTATCATGCCAGTGCTCTCACAGCATCAGCGCTCTCACAGCCGCAGGTGCACTAGTACTACTAAAATAATAAGCGGTCTCTGTCTGTCTGTCTGTCCGGTTATGCGTTTCGTCGCGCTTCGACGCATCAAGCCGAAATTTCGGATATGGATAGGTATTGGGAAAAGCATGTTGACCATGTGGTTTTAAAGGTCATCGGAGGTCAAGGTCAAAGGTCAAAATTTCAAACTTTGTCCGATCGGGCCCAAACTTGGTGGGTGGGATCCTTGATACGTGGGGAATATAATGCACGAAATAAAATCGAGGTCGACCGAGGTCAAAGGTCATTACGGAGGGGTGAAATTTCAAACTTTGTCCGATCGGGCTCAAACTTGGTGGGTCGAAACCTTTGTATGAGGGGAGCATGAAAAAGATTATATGGAGGTCATCCGAGGTCAAAGGTCATGGATTTCAAACTTTGTCCTATCGGGCTCAAACTTGGTGGGTGGGATCCTTGATACGAGTGGAATATATGCGCAAAACAAAATTGAGGTCAACCAAGGTCAAAGGTCATGTAGGGGCTAAATTTCAACTTTGCCCTATTGGGCTTAAACTTGATAGGTGGAATCCTTCGTATGAGGGGAGCATGAAAAAAATTGCACGCAGGTCATAGGTCATCTGGGGTCAAACAGTATTGCTATCATGTCAGGGCTCTCACAGCTGCAGGTGCACTAGTACTACTAAAATAATAAGCGGTCTCTGTCTATCTGTCTGTCCGGCTATCGCTTGGCTTCCGCGCATCGACCGAAATTTGGGATATTGATAGGTATTGGGAAAAGCATGTTGCCCATGTGGTTTTAAAGGTCATCGGAGGTCAAGGTCAAAGGTCAAAATTTCAAACTTTGTCCGATTGAGCCCAAACTTGGTGGGTGGGATCCTTGATACGCGGGGAAGATATGCCCGAAATAAAATCGAGGTCGATCGAGGTCAAAGGTCATTACTGAGGGGTCAAATTTCAAACTTTGTCCGATCGGGCTCAAACTTGGTGGGTGGAATCCGCCGTATGAGGGGAGCATGAAAAACATTATATGGGTTGAAATAAAATCGAGGTCAAAGGTCATTACGGAGGGGTCAAATTTCAAACTTTGCCCGATCTGGCTCAAATTTGGTGGGTCGAAACCTTCGTATGAGGGGAGCATGAAAAACATTATATGGAGGTCATCCGAGGTCAAAGGTCAAAGGTCATGGATTTCAGACTTTGTCCTATCGGGTTCAAACTTGGTGGGTGCAATCCTTGATACGAGGGGAATATTATATGCGCTAAACAAAATTGAGGTCAAAGGTCATGTAGGGGCTAAATTTTAACTTTGCCCTATTCGGCTTAAACTTGATAGGTGGAATCCTTTGTATGACTGAGGGAGCATGAAAATAGGTCATCCAAGTTCAAAGGTCATCTGGGGTCAAACAGTATCGCTATCATGCCAGTGCTCTCACAGCATCTGGGCTCTCATAGCCGCAGGTGCACTAGTTAATGCAAATAATAATTGAAATGATTAATTGAAATGATAAATTATACAAATCAATCAAGCAAATTAATCACAAACTATAGTGTATGGTATAGCAAAACTGGGGGAAAATTAAACTAGTAATGTATGACAGAATAAAATCATAAAGGATTAGAAATTTTGTACACAGTGATATAATGTCTTTTAAGCTGTGATACATTCTGACAATAAACACAATTTATTTTCAATAGCCTTTTAATCTGCTCCTTAAGCAAGTGGTCTGAGTACTACAGACTATCTCACTTTAATAGCTTGTTCTGAGTATACAATATGCTTGCATAGTTGGACACTAACCAGTAAGCAGCAGTGGTTGGATGAATTGTTGTATTGTTGACTGACAAGTTCAATCTGGAAAAGACATGCTTTTGAATTGCTTTCTAATTATAGACAAATTTGGACTCAACATTATAATTACATGCCAAATAATAAATCTAGGGCTCACATAAAGGTTTGAAGAGTATATAAAAGAATGTTATATATATATTGGTAAAATAAATATTGTAGTAAAATGGATTTCACAACACAAATATCAAATATATAGTTATTCACTAAGTCTTAACAAGTACCTTGACACTCTTGACTGCTTTGTCAACTTTGTCCATAACACTTTTTCCGTTGCTGATAGTGCTTCCATCGCTTTCCAATTTTTTCTCCCGTAAGTCCTAGTTACAAGAAGAGTGTGGTTTTCATTGTAACATGCAATGTTCAACAAACAACAAACTTTGTGTGGAATGGTGCAATGTAGTGGCTAGACTTTTACTATTTTACTTTTGAATTAACTTAAAAAATACAAATTCTTGTTTTTGATGTATGTAATTGATCTAGTAATACAAACATTATTTTGAAATTAAAACACATACTGGAATCCAGATTACTGTATTCATCCAAGTAACGCCCCACCCTTTTTAGGTGAAAAAATGGGGGGAGGGGGTGGAACTAGGTCCAGGGACACTCCAAATCAGAAAAATAAAATTAAAAAAAAATGTAATTTTTCGACAATATACTCGGACGATTATAGTTCGTCCACTCAGATGTACAAAGTAAATAGACCTCGGAAACTGGAGGTATGAGGTTCAGTGCAATGCGTAAATTCTTCATTGGCGCGCCAACTGCTGAGCGATTTGTGCTTGCCGAGCGCACCACGCTTTTTATGCGTCACATTTTTTTAAACACGCAGTGCGTAAGATGCAAAGCATCGACCCCTGATGGAAAGTGGACAAACTGTAGTGGTAATTAATATTATTATCGGGCACAAGGTAGCAAAGTGTGGTTCTAGTTCCATCTCCAGTATTAGATTGAATTTCTAAAGATTAGAGAGTTGCACCTACAGTTACAGCTAAGGAAACCTAATGCAGATCTATAAATGGGGGGTATTAAGTAGTGCCTAGGTTAATCACAGCAAACAGGTGGGTGTAGCATTAGATTAGAGTAAGAGATTGGGACAGACAAAAGGTGACATATATGGGACATGTCTTGTTATGGTCAATATGAAGACAGCAATACAAATGACAGAGGGGTTAAAAAAAGTGGTAAGCAATGACATGAATATGATCAAAAGTATATCTCCATTTATTTACTGTAGGGTACAATTATTTTACAGCCTGAAACTTTGCTTAATATGTTGACTGGTACTACTTTTAATTAACTTTGACATATTTAAACAGTCATATCTAGTTTGACTGATTGTTTGAGGCTCAACTGATGACATCTTATAAAAGTGAAAGAAAAGCAAACATTTGCCATTGATATATTTCTGTACAAGTCAATAATTCTCCTGGATTAGTTAATAAAACTGATTAATTACAGAAATATTTATACCACCACTGACAAATGAGCGCTAATACTAGAAATGTCAAATTGTAGTCACATGACGATAAGTGGTTTGTGATCCATGATGCACTACAATGACTAGGATGTGATTTAATTGCGTTGGAATTAGCAAGATGATTACAAAATACAACAGTACATATTCTATTTGCACATCATTCAAGTACATTTAGTTTTGTTCTTTCAAACCACCCATATTCTATGCATTTTATATGAAACAGATTACATATTCACTGTACCAACTTTGATAAGCCTTCATTCATTTAGATCATTTTTATTTCAATGGATAACTTACATTGTTCTTTTTCATCTGCTTTTCTGCATCTTTCTTTAGCTTGTCTGCTTCAGATTTGCTAGTTTCTAGTTGCTTTTGAAGTGCATCTATTGTTTTTGCTTTATCACCAAGCCTAGTGGAGAGAGAAATGTGACATCAGTAACTACATTAGTATGAACAATTAGTCTTACAAGCACTGAATCAAAATAACTAGATGATTAAGATTACTATTATTAATTATTATCACTTACATTGGTTTATTTTCTTTCAACATTATTTGTTCTAATGACAGTTAATTATTTCCCCATCAGATAAATGAACGGCTGGAGAAATATTCAACAGTAACACCCTGAAACAGGTTTGGTCCTAGGTGCCCAATGTGCTGCCTGCCCTCGTCCGCTGAAGGGAAGGCACCCAACATGTAGGGCTATGTAGCAATCAGGGCAGTTAGGGTTAATAAAGATAACTAGTTGAGCTTAATTGCGACGATCCACTCCCTTGCCTGGAAATGGGAGCACAGGTTTGTTCTGCAGTGGAGAGTCGTTGGTTGTCAGTTCTGTTATGGGCAGGGACAGGCGATTTGCGCGGAAAAAAATAGTAAATTGCGCGGAATTGCGCAGAACTTTTTTTTTCAGTGCAAATCATGTATTCCTAAATTGCGCGGAAAGAAAGTTCCGCGCAAATCGCTTGTCCCTGGTTATGGGTGGGGACCAGTGGCACGCAAACTGAAATGGGATACTTACATCTGTTCATGTTCTGTTACTAATATCATCTTTTCTTTTGATTTTGATCCCTGGTCTGTCAGGTCCCCATTAGGAGCGCTGGATTTCTGCACTTGTTCCTCAACCTTCTTATTTAATTGTTGTACTTGTGACTCTAATTTGGCTCTGTCACCTTGTAATGTCTACAACAAAGAAAATGATACACACAATAGATAACATGATATTATATAACTCTGTATAACGTCAGACAAAGTCCGACAACTGAGCGATGGAACAAGGAAGAAGTACTACATTGCAAAAGACCTAAGATAACAGGTTGAAATTCTAACACAGCTACCATGAAATTGAAAATGTGCAATCTAAGAAAACTAAAAAAACATTGTGACACAGTCGGCAATGCACAAAAATTGCACATAAATTACCATTTTTACAGTATCTGTAAATTCTCATGAATTGCATAGCTCTAATAAAAGAACAGTTAACATGATCTTAATATTAACTTAACCTGGTGTTAGAAAATGTAAATATTTCACTGTGATTGGAGTAATAAAGAATGCAACAGGAAGTGTTTTCATTTTATGTTGTTGTTGCAAATTACATTGTTGTAGATCTCATTTCATCATCTTATGGATTAAACACACAGTCTCTCTTTCACCAGTTAAAATACAGATTGTTTGGAGTACATCCAGGTCATGGTCAAAAAACAATTAAATTTAAACTGGCTATTATTCCAAGCTTAGTTCGTTTTTCAGTCCAAGGTGATTAATATGTCAAAATATAACCAAGTACCTGCAGTTCCTCTGCTTTTTTCAATCTAAGTTTTTCTTCTTCACTGAGTTTGGTTTCCGCAGTCCTGACACGTCCTTCCAGATTTTGCTTTTGAGCAGTTGACTCCTGTAAGAAGATTATTGAAAAAAAGAAAAAAAAAGAAAGAATAACAATATGTATATGGGCAATTAAACTACCGAAGCATTAATAATGGTAACACAATTTTCAACCTTGACAAGAGTAGAAAATATTTTAGTAACTTTAAATTGTAGTAAGTGGTTGCAATGAACAGATAAAAAATATCATTCAAATAAATTGAATGTATTGAGTTAATATTCATAACAACTCATTACGCAAATTTCCAATTTTGTCTTGATTTTGAGTTATTTGCAAAAAAGAAGTTCAATTTTCAAAATTTCTGATGCAAAAAAATGAATGTGAATATTTTTGACATTAAGACTCATAAAAAAAGTCACATCACATACTTTCATATCTTGTGTGATTTTATCATCAGTGTTGTATTTCATTTTATTTTATATTTCAGCATGCTTTTTTCTTTTATGAATGGACCTGAGATTGTAATATTGTGATAATACTTCAAATATAAAAAGTTAATTTTACAGTGTATCTCATCACAGTTAGATGACAATAACAAGAGCACCAATGGCGCTGTGGCTCTGTGCTTTTTGGTGACAGTGAAAGTCGAATGTGCAACAGGTGAAATCATTCGAGTATATGTGACATATATGTGACATATCACATACATTCAATGGGTACATCTGGTCGGTTGGTAGCTATCTCATTTGCAGAGCATACAATGATACATCAATCAATTTTGGGAATTATTATTTAGCCACATGGATTGAAACGGGTGGAATTGGATGGAAAAGGGTCCAAATGGGTTGGAAATATTCCAAATGTATCAAAATAGGCCTATGTCAAGAAAAGCGTTCATCTGAATCAGGTTTTGGCTCTAATTGGTGACTACCCTCCAAGTTTCAGACTTATACAACAGTCAGAGATGTCACAGGCTGACCAAAAAACTTGCTACATGTAAGCACAGGAAAGGCCATTTCAGAGGGTAAAAGAACATTTCAAAACTCCTGGCTTGTTCTTCACTTTTAATAAAAAGTGCTTCCTTCTTCAAAAACATGCTTTAAAGTTTCTAGTTTTATGCACAAAAGACACTCTTAAAAATGTTTTTTTGGCTTTATTACATGACCAATATGGCTGATGTTGATGTGAAGCAGAGCAATAAGGCAATAATTTTTTGTGCTTGGCATCCACTGCCTCCACTACCCCACCAACCAGCACCACATCCTGTGCCTTGACGGTCAGCACGGCAAAAGAGACCATTTTTGACTTAAAAACCTGTTTTAGACTTTTTTGAAAACATGCTTCCTTCATCCTAAAAAGGTGGTTTTAAATGTTCAGTTTCCCATACTTTTGTACACGAGAGACATTCTTCATAGTTTTATTTTGGCCTAATAACATGGCCTACATGACTGAAATTAATATATATAATGCGCATAATATAAAAACAATGATTCCTCACATTTTGACCCCACCCCCCTTGGGTATGTGGTAGGGGGCCACATGGCGAGGGGGTACTAATCTTGCATGAAGAACACATTGTTTGATAAGAGTAATATGTTAAACATGCAGAGTGATGTCACTACAAATTGGGACTAAAATAGTAGGCCTATCCCAAGGGAAAATGTTGACTGTACCTACCAAGTTTCATGTCCATATAAGAGTTTTACTAATTTGACCTCAAATGACCCCTGGATGACCTCAGGTGACCCTCCAAAATTAGGTTCTAAATGTTGACTGTACCCACCAATTTCAAAAGAGACCATTTTTGACATAAAAACATGTTTTAGACTTTTTTGAAAAAATGCTTCCTTCATCCTAAAAAGGTGGTTTTAAATGTTCAGTTTCCCATACTTTTGTACACGAGAGACATTCTTCAAAGTTTTATTTTGGCCTAATAACATGGCCTACATGACTGAAATTGATATATATAATGCATAATATAAAAAGCGATTCATCTAATTTTGATAACCCCCTTCGGGTATGTGGGAGGGGGACCACATGATGGGGGAGGGGGGGGGTACTAATGTGCATGAAGAATACATTGTATGATAAGAGTAATTTGTAAAATTCGGTATGTTAAATATACAGAGTGATGTCACTACAACTTGGGACTAAAATAGTAGGCCTATCCCAAGGGAAAATGTTGACTGTACCTACCAAGTTTCATGCCCATATAAGAGATTTTTACTAATTTGACCTCAAATGACTCCTGGATGACCTCAGGTGACCTTGAAATGACCCTCCAAAATTGGGCTCTAAATGTTGCCTGTACCCACCAAATTTCATGCCCATACAACAGTTTTTACTAATTTGACCTCATACCCCTGGTGATCCCGTAATGACCTTCCAAAACTTGACTATATACCCATTAAGTTTCATGCCCATCCGACAGTTTTTACTAATTTGACCTCAGATGACCTCTGGTGACCCCGAAATGACTTTCCCAAAATTTGGCTATAAATGTTGACTGCACCTACCAAGTTTCATGCCCATATGACAGTTTTTACGAATTTGACCTCAGATGACCCTTGGTGACCCTGAAATGACCTTCCAAAATTTGACTCAATGTTGACTGTATCCACCAAGTTTCACGCCCATCCAATAGTTTTTACTAACTTGACCTGAGATGACCTCTAGTGACGCCGAAAATACCTTCCTAAAATTTGGCTATAAATGTTGACTGTACCCACCAAGTTTCAAGACCAAATGACAGGTTTTACTAATTTGACCTCAGATGACCCCTGGTGACCCCGAAATGACCTTCCAAAAATTTGACTCCAAATGTTGACTCTACCTACCATGCCTACCAAGTTTATTGCCCATAGGCCTCGACAGTTGTTACTAATTTCGAAAGCAGCCATCGGGTCAAATAATTGATCTTTGTATTTTTTTTCTGATTAGAAAGTGATTTCCTGCTGTCATTGATCCCTTGCCATTCCTTTTGATTTCTCTCAAAATTTAGCTCATGTTTAATATTGCACAAGAAACTTTGCAACCAATGATTTCTGAAACCACTAATTTCAGTCACATTTGAATTCAATAATTATTATGTACATTATTTATGTTCATTATCTAACATTATTTGAACTTTTCTATTACTGTCACCCCCCCTGTGACTTTGTGAATTGTTCATTCATAACTGTGACGACCTTGAGAGTTGAGACCATCCAATCAGAACAGATCAGAATCGATCAATACGCCGAAAGGTCATGACCTCCTGGTTGTAAACAAGCAAGTTGCAGTAAAATCATGGCGAGATCGGGTCCATCGACGTAACATAGATCAAATAAACCGTGGTCTTGAATTTCTTAAGAAGGCCTGGCCTAAAAACCAAGTTATTTTTCAGAAGAAAACATATCAATCTTTGATATTCTAAAGTATAAAATTGTTGTGCAAAGTGGAACATCATTTATTTAGACTGTTTTTGCTATGTAAAAATACGAAAATTATTCAATTTTGCGAAGAGAGGTAAAATAAAGTCTCATTGAAAATATAATTTTTCCTCAGAATCATGTCCACAATATGATTAAATTGACTGTTTTTAACTATATTCTAACAAAACTACAAAGAGTGTGATGAAATACGAACATTTTGCATGACTACGTGACTTTCGGTCCCGCTTTCGGTCCGTGTTTTGCACAAAAATGGAGGTCACAAAAATATGTGCACTTGCGCAAGGAAAAATAGTCCACTAGGAAATTCATTTACCCGACTCATTAGTTCAGATTTATTCAAGATTCAGACATGTTCTTGGCCATTTTTTGGCATTCCTCAACTATTTCTTTATTTAAATTGTAAAAAAATAGTTAAGAAAAGTTATGAAATCGTAAATAACTTCTGAATCTGAACTGAATCCTAAGAAATTAACCTCCGTTGGTTTCCGTCACTTAAATTACACAGACCAAAATAATCTCTAGCACACACGGGGTACCACAAAACAACTCGTTCATCGTGGCTTTTTTAGCAAAAAATCATCTTTTATCGAAAGTATTTGAAATCCACCTGGAGTGCAATCGATTAAAAAATAAATAAGCAACATTTAGAAACAAATTTCAAGACATCATATCACTCAGACAAACATCCTTAGCATAAAAGCCGACACCCGAATTAGCTCTCTAATGCTTTCTATGACGTAGGCCCTTCTAGCTCCGCTCAGAGCCAAAAATGAGCTAATAAAAACTAGAAACTAGGAATTGACCTCAAATGACCTTTGACCTCAGTATATATGACCTTGAACACCATCCAAAAAAGTTTCTGACCATGGCTCACATATCCTGAAAATTTGAAGTCAATCCGCCTATCCATTCACGAGATACAGCATACAGGATCCGGAGGTATGGAAGCTCAGAAGCTCAGAGAGTGCAAAAACAGTATGTCTCGCGGTGGAGGCTTAAAATTTATACAAGGCAGCCTTTGGAGATATGCAGTATGTGACGGAGACGATGATATTTGATGATCAGAAGCAACAGTGGATTTGGGCATAGTTCTGCTTGTTTATAAAAAATAGCACTAAAAAATCATAATGACAATGTCTTCTTCCTTCACATTTTTAAGGTAAATGGTAAAATCACTTTCTACATAAGGAGTATAATAATTTTGTTTATAAAGAAAATAATTTGTTGCAGAGAAAAACTTAATTATGAAGTTGTTCTGAGAATCGAGATGGCTTGACCAATAGAGACATTCTTTTCCACCTAAGTATAAACTTCAAATATATTGCTACAACAATCACTAATACGCAGTGCTCTGTAAAATTGCCTTCAATTCGGACTAGATTTCCCTTGTACATTCAGCTGTTCATGAAAGAATTGATTAATAACAGAGCACACATAAATATTACCTTTAACTTGACCTCCAATGAGGATACAGCATTTTTACTTTGTGCCTCCTTTTTAAGAAATTCTTGAATCTGTTGTGTGATGCCATCTCTTTCTTGTGTAATCGCACTCAGCGTTTTGTTGGACTGCTCCAGATCGTGGGCTAATGTCAAAGATCGAGATTCCGCCTTACGAAGCTCTTCACTCACTTCACTCAGACGCTTGGATAAGGCATTTTCATTTTCACGCTGGAATATTAAATAACAAAAATTATATATTTGTTATGATGCACATACATATATCATATTTTATAAAAAATGTATTTTTGGTTCACAATATGCTCCGAACTTCTTAGAGGATAACTGAAAAATTCATCAGTAATATCAGTCCATATATTTCATCCTTGCAATAACTCAGCTGACATATAATAGATTAGCAACTCAAAGCATATATAATATATACACTTGTTCATGATTCACATACATATATACAATAATGCACAAATACATACCTATACATTACACTAAATGACTTCAAAGTGGGGCCTCCAGTCATACAATGTATATCACAATCTATCTCAATTTCCACAAAGACACAACAAAATCACTTACCATTGATTTCTTACTGCTACAGAAACAGCAAAGCATCATTCTGTTCCCAGTAAATTTTGTCATAAATCTTGTTAAAATTAACTGCAATATTATATACCTAGATGTATATTTCCTTCCCAGTGATTGTTGTAAAGAAACACCAGACTAAACTAGTGGTGTAATTAGAGAGAGACGTGGAATGACATACCGATCCTGCCTGTTTGATCTGCTGCTCATACTGTGCTGTCTTGGCCTCCAGGTTGCGGCGTATCTCATCGCTTTGTCTCACGTGGGCATCCTTTGCTGCCATTTGTCCCTGCATCTTCTGCAGTTCATTTTGTAAACGTCCCAACTCAGCACCCATAATCTGCTCTTTCCTAATAATATACAAGACATTTTTTTGTTTATTTTACCATTTTAATCAAAATTAAATTATCCACTTTCAAAGATGTACCCAGAAATATAAACAAAAGCTAACAAATGCGCAGGTGATTTAATTTCAATTTATTAGCAGTGATGAAAAATTGGTATTAGTGTAGTAAAAATATCACTTGTCAAAACCCATTATGTGAGATGATCTCAGACATAAAAAGGCAAGTGACCTAATTTTCTTTGGTCATTAGATATGATTACATCTTATAGTTTAAGTATCCCTGTGATAAGGCCTCTTGTCTTTTTTCCCACTGGGTATATTTTTAAGTATGATTGAAGAGAAACTGTTGACAGATCAATCAAGAATAAGAGTTTACTAATGTGCACTCACATACAAAATGTTGCAACATTTTAATGTCAGAGTAGATAGATTGAAAGCTATACATTTATTGTAACCCTAGTGATGCGAAATGGTAAGTTCACTTTTGTCATAATTTTCATTACCATTATTTTGTTTTTTATTTGATAACTCATCTGGGAATCAAGTTTCACATTGACAACAGGACAAAAAGGGGCTTAAAATATTGTCACATCACCTTCACTCAGAATATTTTCATGTAGAATTGTTAATTGTTTTCCACCAATAAGACATTAATTACACAATTTCAATATGAAAAACACACACAAGAACTGTGATTAACACATTTTTTGCAGAATTTGAATTCGCTTGGCAGGTATACAACATGTTTATTATTATAAGTATACTACCCCCAAGCATTGCAACAGAAAAAAACCAGTGTGAATTATAATTACATATTTTTTCCCAAGAAGAAATAAGAAATAAATACAATTTCAAAAAGAAAAAAAGTAAACAAAAAACAATTGAATAGCTTACTTTTGATCTTTTTTAGCTTGCTGGGTTTACAACATGTTTAAATTAAAACACAAGTATACTACCTTAAGGGATGGGGTATGAACGTTTGGACAGTATTTATTGTGGGACATTAGAGCTTATCAGACATATCGAATTATCAGACATATTCTGAATACGAAGAATGTCCTTCTGATATCAAATAATTTTTGATTTTTTGAAATTCGCAATGTAATACACATTTTATGGCAAATGATTAAAAATTGATATTTTTGATAGTTAACAGTACTCGAAGTAAACTTTATAAATCTGATGATTTATACTTAAAGTGTATGTAGGTGGGATGAAAAGCTGACGATCAATTGAAAATTTTGACCTTCATTATTGAAGATATGGATTTTTCCCCAAAACAATTAGGTCTTTTGGGGGAAAAAATCCATATTTTCAATATGAAAGGTCAAAATTTTCAATTGATTGTCGGCTTTTCCTCCCACTACATACACTTTAAGAATATATCATTAGATTTATAAAATTTACTTCGAGGACTGTTATATATCAAAAATGTGAAAAATATCAAATTTTAATCATTTGTCATAAAATTTGTATTATATTGTGAATTTCAAAAATGAAAATTATTTGATATCAGAAAGACATTCTTCGTATTCAGAATGCAATTCGATATGTCTGATGTGCTCTCATGTCCGTCAAAAAATACTGTCGAAGCGCTCAAAACGCTCATTCCAGATCCCTTAAGCAATTGATAAGAAACATGAAAAACAACAAGTGTGAATTATGAACTTATTTATATTTGTTGTTACAAATATTTGGATAGCTGCCTTTTGATTAACTTGCAAGATATATTTATTGCACAAGTATACTACCCCATAGTTCATAAACACAGCAACAAATGTTAATGTGGATTAAATAAAGACCTCCTACTATAGACTATTACGACAACCAGACAGACACTTAAGAAATCAAAGTGCTCCCTGTCTGAATGAGCTAATCCAAATAATTATCTCAAATTATCTCACCAAGTACTTATCACTGATGACTAAATTGTTTTGTCTACGCAAAATCATTTAATTACTGAGGCAATACATGTAAGTCAAACGTATACTTACTGTTGTGCCGCATGATTAGCTTCTGTCTTTAGCCTGGCATTTTCCTCTTGGAGCTGTTTGACGGCCTCTATGTTAGCTTCATTATTGATGCCTTGTAGCTGCTTAACGCGAGACTGTAGCGCTTGATTTTCATGGGCATGGGCTTCGTGGGTCTGCAACAAAGGAGATAACTAGGTTATACACTTTCTTTACCTATGTTGGTGTCATGTGGACTATAATTTCTTCCAAATTTGTATGTGTTCGGTGGGTGGGTATGGGAGGCATTCAATGACTTCAAGACAACCGGGGGTCATCCCCAGTTGTAAACTTTCACAGCGTACAACCCCTTCAAAATATGCCAAAATTAATGTTTTACAACCTCTAGGGGGTAAATTACTAATTGGCAAAAAGTCACTGTGTGAACACAAACTTGGCAAAAAGTCACTAATCAGGTGGTAAAACACTTGGAACTGTGTGGTTATGTCCCTGGTTGGCCAATAATTGTCAAACTTTCACAGAGTTAGGCGGTAAACTGGTAAAAAACTCGAACTGTGTGTTTTTATTCGCGCTTGATCAATAATTGTCCTCGGTTGAGACAGTGTTTACAGGGGATGTGCTCACGTGTGTGAATATTCCTCTTTCAAATTACAATTAATGATTTGATCAATTTCAAATTTAAAAAACAATATTTAGTACAGAGTTTATGAACTTATAATTAGTGAAAGAAGTGCAAATACCCCACCTGTCTCATCCTAATATGCATCGCATCTACATCTCTTTGTTGTGCTTCCACCTTCTTCTTGTAATGGTCTTCAATCTGGTTGCCACGCGACTTCTCCTGGACCAGCTCGGCACGAATCTCCTTCACCTTCTGGGCTGATGACTGGGCCAACAGAATTTCTGGGAGAACAAAATACAATGTCTCTAATATTGGGAGGGAAGGTGAGCCTGGTATTCATCACATGCACAGATGTGTAAGTCAAGAGCTGGTTTTTTGCAAATTATAGCAGTTGGGCTACAAATGCTTTCCTGCTTATTTTCAAATTAAGTTATTTTTTAAAGGAAAGTTGTCTGGAATACATTACAAATTATGCACTGTTAACAGTATGGAGGAGACTTGGCTATGAATTATACTCCCGAGTGTGAGATGAACGATTCAGAAGCTCTCTTTTAAAAGCACTGAAAAGGTCTTACTTCCCGCTGCAAGCTATATGAGATTTAAAACATGATGATATTTAACAGTTGACATGGTTTTATCAATCATTAGGAAATTAAGCAAATCAGAATTTATTTCTACCAAAAATGAACTTTCACAAAATACAGTAATTATTATTTTCATGCTTTGCTAAATTTAACAGTTTCAGTTGCTCTTTTGAATTTGTGATATTAATTTTCTTAACAATGACCTATACACAAAACAGAATTTATTGGGCATTGTTATTTTCATGGTAGTTGCTTGGAATGAAAATGTCTGAAAATAAATGTAGCACAAAAAATTTCAACTTTTACAAAACCTTCCATTGATATTGTTTTCACTTACCATTGTGCAAAGCCTGTTCTTTTTCCTGCAATTGTTTCTTGAGGCCGGCAATTGGGTCTGACCTCTGGTTTGCCTGAACAATAGAAAACATACAAAATAATAATAATTTAATAATTACAATGAAATTATTTTGGTGTTACTATAACATATTTTACAAATTAAAACAAGTTGCATATTATTTTGGGGTATCTAAAAGAATTGACTTGTGGCCAAAAGTTGAATGTCACCTGTTCACCTACATGTATGTTGATTGTTGACTTTTCTGTACACAACTTTCTGAAGTTGTATAAGGCTTCAGTCGTCAATGAATGATTGTATGAAGATTCAGAGAGTTGAAAATAGAAAACAAAAGAAACTGCATAAATTGCACTTGTTGTGCAACTCGTATGCAGGATTTCATTTGGGGGGGTGTTGATTTTGAAAAGGTGGACCTTTTTCCAGGGGGGAGGGCCCGATTTTGTGAAAAGTTGACAAAATTTTGACCTTTTTTGTCCAAAACAGCGTAAAACACCTGATTTTTTTTGCTCGCAAATTCTGACATTTTGGGACTTTTTGTATACTTTTATGCGTCGCACCCCCCTGCGTACAGGCCTGGTTGTGCAGGCATGAGACTGCACTTTCCACAAAAAAACTGAAAATGCGCGTGAAATTTGGCAAAAAGTACCAAAAACAGGCTGAAATTAAATAAAGTTGCGGAAATTTTGACTATAAAAAAAACTGAATTCAGTTTTTAAACTGAAAATTCTCATGCCTGGTTGTGGCTGAATTTTCATATCATGATTGTTAAAACAGTTGACTCATTTTGCTTTAATGTGCTTTGATACTACTACTATTACTAATAATACAATAAAGTATAACATGCAAAAGAAGCCTGTGAGCAAAAAAAATCACACTGAGGTCTTCCTTGGGTTCCTCGATCATATTCGATGATGACATACTGAGCAAGTTAAGTAACATCATGTTAGGTTCCTGGAAACCCAGGGCAGTTCAGGGAACTTTGAACAGTTAAGGTTCTACTATCCTACTTAACTTGTCATAAGTATCTTGCTCAATTCAAATTGTCAAAATAGGTGTTTTAAAAAAGTCGCTGGGAATAACATCCTTTTCGAGGTTATGCCCCAATTGACATTACTTCATTCATTGGTTCTAGAATACAACGTCTGGCAGCACATCAAAAGGGGAGAGACTTTGCGGCAAAGTGTCAAGATATAGATTAAAATAAACAGAAAAATAGGGAAATAATAAGAATTTGGGATGCTTTTTCTCTAAAAGAATATTAATGCCTTGATCAATTTAAGAAAATGATTTCAAAGCAGAAATACTTAATTCTAAATTGACTTCACCTACAAAGCCCCCCCCCCCCTTGATGTGCTGCATCACTTATTATACAAAAGACAATTTTCCCCTAGATAACTTTATTTTTACAGAACTCTGTAGTACATGCACATTGTAGTGCTCCAAAATATCCATTTTTAAAGCATATTAGTACATTGTACCACCACTTATTATTATCAGACTACCAAATAACTTCCTCTTTTAAGGTTAAAATCTATGAGAACAAGTTTTCATTTATTATCCACCATGTAGACCTGCAGTGGATTTAATACATTGTAAATAAGCTAGAGACATTTATGTGTTTGAGTGATGAAGATGCAATTTCAATAATCCATGGATGGATCATATTGATCCTTGAATCTCATGCATGCATCATATACCCTGGAAACAGACTACATTGACTGCTATCATGACGTCTCATGATCATGGAGTTGCAGGAAGCGAGCCAAACATGGTTTTCAAAATTTGCCTACAATATGTATGTACCATGCACAGCATCAAGATTACACACATAAATTAGTTTTCATTCTTTAAATTTAAATAAAAAAAGACTTTTATAAAGCGTCATATCAAAGACGTTGACAAGTACTTGCACTAATGTACAGAATTCTTACTGTAATTAATTGGTAACATTTTATCAAATTTATGATATTGTACAAAATTATCCATAGATATAGAAAGGCATGGTTTAATATCGTCCCTGGGGAAGTCCTTTCCAAACGACGCTTAAATTCAAAATGAGGGAATTGCCACCATTATAGCATGAATGAAGGAAATAGAAAGCTTGTACAGGCAAGTATTCCAGTCATCCATAGAGGTGCAGAGCTGTACAATTTACAATCCCTAACCTTTCGAGAAGAATATTTCAGATTATGAGCTCCGGAATTTAAGCTTATCTTCATTTTAATAAATTTATTATTATAATTTACTGATGCTTCTGCACAGGCATTCAGTAGAACATACTGCATGCATTGCAGAAACCCCATTTGCAGAATAAGTTGAGCTTTTTGTTTGGTATATTAGAGCAACTTGAAATTTCTTTATTAGTTTTATGTAATAATTAGTTTATAAATCCATGTGCTACTTTTTGACTTAGAATATATAATATTTATTCAGAAATCAATTCCCTTATACTTTAGGTACAGTAAAGTACAAAATATCATGAGATCATGCAATGTAAGTACATGTACCATTAGCTTGACAGATTTATGTTTTCTAAATGTAAAATTCTCAGAAAGGTAACAAAAACAACCTATTTGGCAAGCAATTTTACTGCCAAGTTTTTGTGAAATTAAATTATGTGATCATGAATGTAGGCCTATGTATTATGTACATTGTATGCATGGTAGCCTAACAAAAATCATAAAAGTTATGATGAATAGATTTTTGTCTATTCATGGAAAACAAGGTAGTCACGAAAATAGCTTGTTTTGAGTGTGTGCTCATTTCATTTACGAAGCAGACCAGCAGCAGAGTTGAAACAGCTCGTTTCATTGAAACAGGAAGCCAACTCAGCATGTTGAGTTAGAAATCAGGCTTTAGGTCACATCATGCAACATGAACATGCTATGTTTTCTTCGGTAGCTGTGGTATTATGCTAGTTTCAATACTTTAATTTTAGCTCTTGAGACTTGACAAGGGTTTTCAAAAAATTTTCTATTTGAAGTCCAACCCAACACAGATCCAGGATCTGTGAGTCCACATACCTACAATATCCAATGGCAGGCGCGATGAAAGGCAAGTTGTTGTGGTGTCTGGGGTTTTTTTTGTTGTGGTGGGGGCTATGGAGTGGCAAAACATGTACTAAAACAAAAAATATTTCAGATTCCCATTTAATATTTACACACTTTCATTTACACACTTTCAGTTTAGGGCACGGTGGCTCAGTGGTTACGGCCTTGGACTCATAATCCGAGAGCTTGCTCGACGTGCGTGGGTTTGATTCCCCGTCCCACCACCGTGTTGCGCCCTTGGGCAAGGCGCTTTGCCTCGCTTGACTCACCCTACCCAGGTGCAATGGGAAGCTGTTAAGGGTAGTCACAGTCGTTGTACTGATGGACCCTGCGCCACTTGTAGGCTGCAAACGTGGTTCCGACATATTCTAATGATGGCGGAATAAATGTAAAGCGCTTTGAGGCTGTTTACAGCATAAAAGCGCTATATAAATATCTACATTTATTTTATTTAGTAGTTTGTTCTCAAATAGTAAGAGGCTGTGCAATAATTATCTGCCCCTGCCCCCTCTCCCTAATGTAGGGGCGTGTGTGTGTGTGTGCATTGTTTGTCCGGCGCGCTTTCTAAATCGTGAGGGGCCGGGGATTGGAATTCCAAAAATTGGTAAAAAAGGTGGGCGTTAAAATTTTGCTGTATAAAGGGTGGGTTTTTAAAAAACGTGGGAGCAATATAAAACATGTGGGTAAAGCTACCAATTTAAAAAATATTATAATAAAGTAATTTGATGATCTCTTCAAAAAAATTATATTTTGTTCATAAATTTCAAATAAAAATTTCAGAAATTAATTTGATGTTTTCAATTGACTATGAAACTGCCATGTAGCGCTGATGTTCAGTCTTCCGAATTTGATAAACAATGTTATAAGCTTTGGTCACAAAAGGGCGAGGGTTCAATTTTTGATAAAAAGCGTGGGTGAAAATAAAAAGAGTGGGGGTTTGACCCCCTGACAAACAGTGGTATTTGTGTCTAAAAATGGCATATTCTAGTCAACATTAATATGCATAGCACTTATTGCTCAGGTGTTATACCTTGGCTGTAATTTTAAGTTTCTATGGATTTTTTTTACATGCACAAATCGTTTGAACCTTTGCACGACATGCATGGGATGTTTCAAACAAGGTATAATTTATTTTTCACACTGCTGTCAGTATTCCTCTCCTCTTGGCTTTGTTTCTATTGCCTTATTCTGTGTACTGTAGTTGGCCTCTTCCTGATTAATGTGCAACTCACAGTATCACATTTTGC
This sequence comes from Amphiura filiformis, assembly GCF_039555335.1. Lineage (NCBI taxonomy): Eukaryota > Metazoa > Echinodermata > Ophiuroidea > Amphilepidida > Amphiuridae > Amphiura > Amphiura filiformis. Next base: position 33,436,531 of record NC_092632.1, read on the forward strand.
TGTAGGTTATAGGTCAAAGCAAGAATGATACAGGTGTTAGCCACCCTTTCTTTCCTGGAATTTGTTGTGTAGGTGTGTGTGTTTATTTTATGAAACGAGGTAATACACCTGATTTTGCTCTACACAAACGAGGACAGCCGACATACCCACAAAATTTGGCTTGATAACAGGGGACACTCAGGAATGGGTGTTTGGTTTTATCCAGAGGACACCCATGAACCATGGATATCCATGGTTCCTTTTCCATATCAGCAATTGCAAACAGCGTATTACATAAGACCATGTCTCATTTGCAGTTGCAGGGCCATCCATCTCTCAGTTGGATAGTAAAAAATCAAGTGGGTCCTTGATTAGATTGCAAGAAGTTGCCTGTCCTCATTTGCAGGTCTTTGGGGTAGTAGCTGTGTGACTTTAATAAGTCTCATTCAGATACTGAACAGGTGTTTGATTAATAACAGCAGAAACTTTGTAGAATAATGCTTCTGTTAATTGAGTAGTCTTTTATGAAGACAAAATTTATAATAATTAAGTTATAATTTGAAGAAAATGAACATGAACAGCCTGTTATAGATCTGCATGTTCCCACATGTTTAAAATTGCCTTGTTCTAATCACTAATGTTTCATATCAAAAATGTTGCTTACATGTAGAAGAGGAAACCAAAGATGGAATTGGAGACTGTGGCAACAAGTGTCACTGGCCATCCCAATGTACTGTGCATTGTAAGTATAAACATCTATGGCAAAGACAACACAACATTGACTAGACACAAGTGGTGCTTCAGGGCTGTCAGAGCTAGCTGCATATTGTGCTAGAGTAGTAACGTGGCATTTTTCACACGAGAGGTACAAAATGTGAGATACATGTATAGGCCTAATTATTAGAGGGATTGAGTGTGAGCTATCATTTATAAAGTTAATGTGCAGAAACATAACCAAGAATCACAATGGGGAAAAGAATGTTGTTACATGTGCATCAATGCATACATTGTATATGACTTGTGTACAGTGAACATGTCAGACAAGCTTGATTTGAGCTGGTAGGGGTCTGCAAGGGGTGAAAAATATTTTTAAAAGATCCCAAAACTTCAGTCTTATAAATCGAAGTGGGTACGTGCAATAGCTGCCTTTGCACTTACCCACTTCTGGCTCTGAGCAGTTGAAATGTGAGTTGCCCTTCAGTGTTACCTAAAGATCATTGTCATACGTATTAAGACTGAACAGCAGTATCATCCCCATTATCATGATTATTCTGGTTATAATGTACAGTTAATTAGTTAAATTGACAGTAAGTGCTTAGTGATTGTTGTTGTTATTATTGCTTTAAAATGCTGACATTGTATAGTGATCTACAAAGCACCACAGAGTCCTTCACAAAATAATAAATGATACATTATTAAAGCAAGGCATTACATGATGCATCATAAGGCTTAAAAAAATAAGTTGACTTGCCCTTATCAACCGACCCAAAAATCTGAAAAAGCATGGTCGCTGTTTTAAAAAAAAATTTGACTATAGGGAAACGTCATATTTTGGTATATTCAAAATATGCCTTTTATTTATGTTAAACTGCAGTATACATGTACATGCATAAAATCATCAATTACCATAACCACCCGGGTATAAACCCACCTTCAGGTATAAGCCCACCCCCTATTTTTCAAAACATTCTGGGAACAAGGGTGCATAGCAAGGCATTAGCCAGAGGGGCGTCTTTAGGGTGTCCAAAATGGTCAAAAATACCTTATTCTACAAAATCAGGGTGTCCAATTCCTATTCACTCCATTATAAAAATCAGAATTTTAGGGTGTCCAAATTGAAAACAGGGCGTCCAAATGACACCTGGACACCCCTCTGGCTAATGCCTTGGTGCATCGGCTATAAGCCCAGTACTAAATTTTGGCCAAGTTCTTAAGGGATCTGGAATGAGCGTTTCTACAGTATTTTTTGTGGGACATGAGAGCACATCAGACATATCGAATTGCATTCTGAATACGAAGAATGTCTTTGTGATATCAAATAATTTTCATTTTTTGAAATTCACGATATAATAAAAATTTTATGACAAATTATTAAAATTTGATATTTTTCACATTTTTGATATATATCATTCCTCGAAGCAAATTTTATAAATCTAATGATATATTCTTAAAGTGTATGTAGCTGGGAGGAAAAGCCGACGATCAATTGAAAATTTTAACCTTTCATATTGAAGATATGGATTTTTTTCCCAAAAAGACCCAATTTTTTGTTGGTGTTTTGGGAAAAAATCCATATCTTCAATATAAAGGTCAAAATTTTCAATTGATCATCCCACCTACATACACTTTAAGTATAAATCATTAGATTTATTAAGTTTACTTCGAGTGCTGTTAAATATCAAAAATATCAATTTTTAATGATTTGCCATACAATGTGTATTACATTGCGAATTTCAAAAAATCAAAATTATTTGATATCAGAAGGACATTCTTCGTATTCAGATTGCAATTTGATATGTCTGATGTGCTCTAATGTCCCACAATAAATACTGTCCAAACGTTCATACCCCACCCCTTAAATGAAATCAATGCTTTTCTCTCAGAACAAATATTAAAAAATATCAGTTGATAATTAACATTCCACACTTAGAATTTTAAGAAATTAACATAGATGATAGAAATTACTGGTACATTGGGCATATACAAATGGGGATGATTTTTCTTATTTCTAAATTCAAGTACTAGCCCCTCCCCAGTTATAAGTCCCCCCCCCCCCATTTTTGAAGTGAAATCTGCCATCTAGGGGGGTGGGCTTATACCGGAGTGGTTGCGGTACTCGCAATTCGATTTCTGCAATTGGTTCGTCAATTTCAGCAGCGTTGGTTCATTAATTTCAGCAGCATAAACATATATGCTGTAACTTTAACAGGGAAATGTGGGATGGAAATTGTGTTCAGTTGCATTTCCTGCATTGATTTGAATCACATTATCCGCAGTATTTTCGATTAAGCGCATACTGTCTCTGTTTCTCTAAAATTCTCTATGCTTTTTTTTAAATGTACGTAAGTTGGTAAATAAAATTCAGTAAGTACCTTAATCCAATCCTCAGCCTGCGTACTTCCTGGGTGTTTTTGATGAAGTATCTCCACAATTTTCTGTACATCTCCGTCACTCAGCTTGGCAGATCTCAATCCAGCAATTAGACTGCGAACACTTGTTCCATCTGAAAGGTACAAAATAAATGGCACATATAATGAACTTGACACCTGAAACTTTTCTATTTGTCTGACATCACATATGTGTAGATGGTCAACAGATCATACATGTAGAAGACAAAGTGGATAGTGGGGTACATGGGGACTATGTGCAGATAGTGGCCCCAAAACAATATGAAGTTACTTGGTCTGGCAACCTAATAAACAAATACATGTAGGGGAATTGAGACATACAAGTAACATGCAACAGTAATGAGTGGGTTTCATTTCATTTTAATTTCTTTTTTATAATGTACAAAATGCAATGTATGCTTCATCTTGTTGAAACTAAATTAAAATTGAATCAGTTGATAATTTTGTTGAAATCCTTGCTCATTTTCCTTGATTTCCATCAGAATGTGTAGAATATTTATTTAAAAAGTTCTATCAAGTTGCGTCTTCCACCAGAAAATGGGGAAAAAATAGTTAAAACTTAACTATTAAAATTACACACATACACTACTTATTTTGTGTCAAGTCAAGTGGTTACATGTATTATACACTTTACAATAATACTGTTTGGTATGTACAATCGTCTGCTGAATATTTAAGATATTTTGAAATTTATGTGTGGGCCATGCGTAAACTTTGATACACATATGTACCAGTTGGTGAACATTTAAGATTGGATAAATGTGTGGGCTGTGCATTAACTTTCAAGGCAGAAGTATGTATAAAAAATGCATGTTCAAGCAAAGTGCAAAGATGTGAACTTTTATCATAAAAAATGTGAGTAGGCAGCTAGGACACATTGGCAAAACAGATCTTATGGCCTTGTTCAGAGCAGAGGCTTGTTCCACAAGTTTGCATAGTTGATCGTTACTGAAGTAATCACTGAAGTCACAAATTTATGCTCCAATGATACATAAATACAAAGTATCTAATCGCTCTCCATTGTCGTAACTGCGAATTAGAGTTCACAAGGTAACTGCGGTGAGGTCATCGCATTGATTTTGCGTGGGATGGTATGCATTTTCAATATAGTTCAAGTACCTGTGCATGAATGCTTTTGAAGAGATTTTAGGTGGCCTTGGTCAAATTTATCCTAGGTATGATTGAAAGAGTTCAATGATCCATGCACACATCAAACAGGTCGACTTCAGAGAACATGTGGGGCATATTGATCAACTTAGTATACAAATATTGAATGTTAATGAGTACAATGGAAAGAATATTTTCATGAGGTGAAATATATTCTTCCATTAATAGGCAAGTCGAGGTGGTCACCACGTGCTATACACTCGCATTGGTCAGCGTTGCCACAGTAAATACCCAATTCCAGTTTTTGGGATTAAGAAAAATATTAGTCTGTTTTGCCAAATGAAACAGCTCTATCCTAAACTCCTATTTTAAAATTTGGTCATCTTTTTAAAATAAGGGCTTAAAAGGTGTTTTTTTTGTCAGGTATGTTGGGAGTTGGGACAAAAAAATTACAAAATAAATGTTGTTTGATTTAATGTGCGCTTCAGCTAGGCATGACCTAATTATCAGCACACTTAGGATATCTCAGAATCATTTCCGCTTCACCAAGTCCGCAACTGATGCGCAGGTACTCTCAGCGACTTAGATTGTGATTACCCCCAGCAGCTCCCCATTTGACACCTGGGTGGAGTGAAGCAATTGGGAATTAAGCTATCTTGCTCAAGGGGGGCTCGAACCCGCAACCTTTCGATTATGAATCTCGCACCCTAACCATTGGGCCACCATGCTTCCATAGGACAATAAGCCTACAGACTTGAATGAATACATTTGGATTGTTTCCTGGGCAGGTGGAACCATCTTTCAAATACTTTCGCATATTTCCCACAATGTATGATCTTTTGAATCTAGTGAATTTGTTTTTTGTTCTTTTTAATTTTCATACATGATTTTTGGAATATTTACGTTTATACATGATTTCATGATATGTCCTAACCATGCTAACTTCTACTTGATGGAGTCAGCCAAATGTGTTGTGTTTGTAGGATAAAAGAGCATTTTTGACCATAATATTCTTACTTTGACATTAAATCCCTATTAGTAGGGATGCCCACTCTCAATACAGTTTCCACTAGAACGATTTTTCATTTACTGTGTGCGTGCACTCACACACGTATTGTCTATGGAGAAACTGATCGATACAAGAAATCCCAGGCATGTTAAATGGCGTACATACTTGTTTTGATCCAAATGTAGGCCTATATCAGGGTGTTTCAAGAAATTCCTGATTCCACCAGAAAACATTCACCAAACTTTTTCCTGTTTGGTCAGTAAATAGAGAGGACCTTCCTGCATGAAGAGATCAACTTTTTTAATGAAAAATTTAATGAGATGAGAACTACAACAGGTTGAAGTGACACCATTCCGTGCATCAGGTGTTCAAACGCAATTATCTCCGAATTTGGAGTGAATCAGACAAGCAAACTTACATACTCATAAAATTTAACTATTTATGAAGACAAAATGTGTAGGATGTTAAGAAATTTAAGAATATTTAAGCCTACATGCCCATCTCAAATCATGCACTTCCCGTGCACTTCTCACTACCATGTCCATTTCATAGGGAGTATAAAAACCGGGGACCATCATGGCTTCCATGCACACAGTGTATTGCTCAATGTAGTAAAGATAACCTTTGAGTTGGAGCAAATTTCTCAAAATTGGTAGTGATTAATGTTACCAAACTTATGCCATGATGAAATATAATAATTTTTGAAGATAAAATGTGCTGACCTTAAAAGATTGAACAATGTTTAAGACTACCGCTTTTCATTTGAAATAATGCACTTATTGTTCATCTCCTCTATGGAGATATTTTCCATGGTGCCATCTATGATCATGCTTGAGGTTTCAACAAACAAACCATGGGTTTTGAGGTCTTATAGTTTTGTTGTATGTCAACAAAATCGATTAAATTTTCAGGATGATCTTATTTTCATGTTGTTATAAGCAAATATAATGTTCCAGATAAGATAGTTAATAAATACATTAAGAAAAAGTACCTTAAAGTTGCACTTTCTGTTAGTATTCCTTTTTGGACTTTAACTTTTTAACATGTTCTAGCAGTCCTATATAAAACCGTGACACTCGAAAGGCCATATCTCTGGAATGAAACGTCCGATTAAGATTATTTAAACGCCAAAATGTTTCTTTCATCAATTCCCATCCAATAAGTTAGGTCTGAATCAATTTAAAAGTACTTCAATTTTTAGTGGACATGCCTACTATTAGAACTTCATGTTAAACTCCCAAATTAGCCAGTGGAGTCTCTTTCAATTTACCTCATTATTTTGGCTTAAAATCGCTAGCAGATATTGGGAATAACAAAATAAAAATTTGACAGAAATCATACATTATGGTAAGCACAGGAGGAAAACATGATTTTGTAAGCCAAAACATGATTTTGGAAGCCAAAACATGCACCTTGTCCTTGATTTCCCAAAAATATGCAGGTCACAGGTGAATATGGCATTTAACCACAGACTCAGGTATGATGCAATAACACAAGAAGCAGAATGCTGCCACACATTTTTGCTAATTTCTAAAGTATTTTGATAAAAAATAGTATGGTGCATCATATATCGTTGTCCCAGATCTTATTTATCAAATGGCATCTACATGTATAACTAGTTAAATGTCATGCTTGTATGTTCTTCAGTCAAACGATTAGATTCTAGATCAAATTAAACATCTGCATTTTTTTCTCCTCCTCCTCATGCTGAAATAAGTTTCCTCGTCGCCCACTCAACAAGGATCTCATGACAGCAAGCAATCAAATATATGAGACATTAGATGTTTGTTTATACAGTAAAAGTACAGTCGGGATTTTTGTTATTATTTGATGGAGTTGTTTGCATGGATTTTCTTTTGAAATATATATAGACAAGCATTAATTAATAAACAATTGTACAAAACTGACACCTAAAAAGATCAAAACTATTAATCTAAAGATACAGTATCATAATTGTCATGAAGGTTGTATCACAACTGGTATATTGATATATAGTACACATTTATATGATGGATCAATATTTCAATTTACCAAAGAATTGTCATCCTGACCTAGTGTTGCAATTTCAAGCTCACACGATAGAGGCAATAACCACAATATTACATAGAGTATAATACTACGTATGTACAATGTAGCATCTTCCCTTTAAATCTTCTATACATACATGTACATACATCGAGGTGCCAAAGAGACAGCCCTGATGATGCCTTGAGCAACTTGCTAGATAATATCGAGGGAAATCAACCTCTTATCCACCATATACTCTTATCACTGCTCAGGAAGCATGGATTCTCGCTGATGTAGACTGTGCAAGAGACTGTTGTAGGGATCCTTGGTGGTAGTATTAGCCTTTTTCAAAGCATGGTCGTATCAAACATGTAAAAGCAAGATATTTCTGTCTGGGATCTATGCTTCGTGAATAATTCGTCAAGCAAGGGTTACTTTTTATATTATGAGCTGTCTTGGCTGTTTATTTTTCCATTTTCTTATACAATTTAGAAGAAAAAAAATTCAGATTGGGACTGACTTGCTACTTGCTAGTAATTAAGACCCCGGTCAGACGTGCATGTTTTTACCAAGTAAAGATGGTCAGAATCTAGTCAGACCATGGTACAGGTAGGCTAGTGTAGACTATAGTCCAACCATCTTTCCCTAATGATGCTAATTTAAATTAGCGTTAGTGTCCAAGTCGGGGTCCAAGTTACTGTTGTGATGTGCCCTGAGTAATTTGATTTAATTTAATTATCTAACTTTGTTTACAAGCTGAAAGTATTTCATGAGATGGGAAACCCCCTTGTATTTTGGAATTCCCCCAAATTATTGTAAACAAAGTCAGATCTATGTTTGGAACTTGGAAAGCCCCAGTTCATTGTTGCACCATCAGGAAAAACCCCCAGGAAGTGATGTAATGTGAATGTGTATAATTAATCTTGGGAAATCCCAAGATTGCAGCAATGTTGTGAAAATGTGATTGAAGTAATGGTTTATTAATAGATGATGGGTTTTTTGCATGAGTACTGATATAAAATGCTGAAGGCTTTTGTTGGGACTTTACAGAATGCCATGGGAGATTGAAAACTCCACATGTGTGTGATGGTCTTCGTGCTTCAAAAAGGAAGTACATTTTAACCAGTTTATATAGCCAATAATTGAGCTAATTTTAATACAGCAACGAAGAATACAGCGAGCACACAAAAGTGCTCTTCCTCATCAAAGGATTAAAAGTTCTTCTGTCAAATTGCTGGAGTTTGCTGGGTTTGTGAAGGCCACGCATCTGTCAAAAAACAGTGGAGCTGTGTTAAAGAAACCTGTTCCCTGGAGAAAGAGTGATTGGTGAAAGAAACACCATTTTTGGAGAAAGCAGCGCAAGGAGATATATTTGTGGAGATAACAGCGCAAAGGAGATTGGAGAAAGCATCATCATTTTCAGTATGAGGATTTTATACATAAGGATTTATAAGCGCAAGTGTACACTGGACTTCGTGAGGACAAGCGAATAAGGATATATTACATCAGTCGTCCAGAACATTGCAAGAACTCTAGGATCACCAACAAGAAGACAGCTGGTTAAGTAGTCATAGAGTAAAACTGTCATTGTGTGATTTTATTGTATATGCGATATTGTTATTATATGTACCAATCATACCCTGTTTTCAATTAAAGACTTAGATTTTGTTAGCTTAAATAAACAGTGTATTTGTGTTGTGCATTCGTGTGAGTTCGGGTAAAAGGTGATTTTGGCCTTGAGTCAAGTACGACTCGTAACACTGTGGTCGGATTATAGTTAGTACAAACCAACCAACCGTGTGACCCTCCCAATACGTCATCCGATCATGCATTTCATTGTGAAACAAGCTCTTAGTAACCACTACCCGACTATAGTACACTGTCGTTTGACCGTACATAGTTTAGTCAACTATAGTCGGACCATGGTAAAGAAAACGATGGTAGGATGATGCAATTATGTACATCTGACCCCCGGGATCTGACCAGGGTCTTAATCATAATCAATTTAGTGCAATCACCTAAGTACATATACTAAAAGGGGCACTATTATCCCTGATCATCTCATAGCTAGCTAAAATGTACTAAAGGGCTCATATTGAAATACCCTACCATGTTTTCACACAGAAAGAAGGCAGGATTCCCCTCGCTAAGCGCGCCGCTATACTGATTGAGACACTGGAAATTTCTGAACATCAATTGAATTTTAAAAAAAAATACATTTCTCCTGAGACATCATTTGGGTACTTTTCCCAACAGTGTACATGTGAAATTTTATTGTTTACTTTTGGTCTTGTTTACAATTAAATGATAGCAATTTCATCAATACGCGACCACACACAAGAAGAAATTACAATTTCCTGCACAGTGCACACATGGGCAATTCAAATTAAATGAAGAAAACTTGAGTTACTGTATATCTTTTAAATTTGTGATAAAATTTCAATTTTTCAGGAAACAAATTTGTATTTGACTATTTCATTATTTTACAATAACAGGATGCGAGAGGTCAGTGTTTACAAATTATGTTCTTGTTTGGTGCTATAAAATCCTATTTTTGTCAAAGTTTCCCATGCTTTTGGGTGTTATGATTTGATCATATTCCAAATACCTAAAAAAAATAACATTTTTACTTTTTAGTCATACATTTCAAATTGTCAAGACATACCGTAAGGGGTGGTGCAATAATTATGTGTACCCCGGGTGGTGAATTCTCAAAATGGTCTGCCAAAATCGCTTGCCTCCCTTTGGCCGTGCCAAAAATCTTGCCCCCCCTTCGATGTGCCAAAAACCTTTGCACCCCCCCTTTGATGTGCCAAAAATCTTTGCCCCCCTTACACATGCAAGATTTTGGGGAACCCGAATTTAAAACCTTAAATTGTCTTATCATATAAATGCTAGCGCAGCGAGCAGGAAATTTTGCATATTTGAACATGTTCCTAACGTTTTTATACGCCTTTTTAGGGCGTAATATAAAATGGTACCCAAAATATCTGTGCCAAAAATTGCTTGCCCCCCTTTCGACCTGCCAAAATTGCTTGACCCCCTTTGACTTGCCAAAAATGCTTGCCCCCCTTTTGGCCTGCCAAAAATCTTTGCCCCCCTATAATTCACCACCCGGGGTACACATAATTATTGCACCACCCCTAACCACTCCCCTATTTTTCAAAACATTCTGGGCACAAGGGTGCACTCGGGTATAAGCCCAGTTGTAATTTTAACTGTATTGTAAGTATTTCTCACATTTAAGAACAACAAATTTATATAAAAGAATATCAGTTGATAATTAAAGTTCCATACTTATACGTAGGGAGGTCACACTTTAGCCTAATTTGTGTCGTCACAGCACAGAAATTTGACTCGGAGCCCAAAAGTGCTGATTTTGAATTGATCAGAATTACTGATTTTATTCATTCTAAAAGGCCCTTCTTTCCTATTTCAACTCACCAATGTACAAACATGTTAAATCTTGTTTTTTACAGTCATGGAAAGTTTTGAAATGTATTTTTTCTGCAATGGCTTTTGACACATTTTTGCTTCTGTTGTGTTTTGTTTGGTGAAATGTCATATCCGCAGAAAATATTTTAGTTTAGTTGTTGGGAAATCAAGTTACCCTATAGTGAGGAACATATGCAATGAATTTCTTGCATGCTTTTTCTTAATATTGAATACAATTGCTTTCCTGGGATATAACTTTCTCTTTTCTACAATAAATGGCTCAAAAGTTATAACAAATTGAAAATGGTACCTTTTTTTTGGTCGATTTCCCTAGATAAAAACGTGTGTGTTTTCTATGGGGAAAATCCTACCAAAATTGAAATTTTCATTTTGGTCATTAGGAAAATCAAGTTACCCTACAATGAGGAAAGTATGCTATCAATTTCTTAGGTGGTATTTCTAGATATTGAATAAAAATGCTTTCTTTGGATATAACTTTCTTTTTTTTTTTTTAAACCGTTCCGAAGTTATAACAAATTGAATATTGTGGTTTTTTATCAATTTGCCTGTAAAAACGTGTGTGTTTTCTATGGGGAATATCTCTATGGCATGCTACTTTTCGACGGTCCTCGATTTTTGCCATTTTGCCCATTTTCCAGGTCTTATTTCAGAAACTGCATAAGGCCCATTCCATGTCAACTCCAGGGATGTGCACCGCAGCACCTCTTCAATTTTTGTCTTTTTCTGTGTGGTGGTAGATATTGATGAGAAAGTAAAATCCTGAAAATTTGAGCTTCATACTCCATTTCGTTTTCCCGTGGCATCAATTTGAAATTTAGGGGGTCAGCGTAAAAAATGTGTGTCAACGCGAAAAGACGATGTTTGGAGGTCCATAAATGTATAAAGGAACCCTTTAAAACTGTGAAAAGTATGTATCCTGGGGTACTTTTTGGTGTAGAATTCAAATCTGCTATCAGAAAACTTGTAACTCCTTTACTTAAAAAGATATAGGGCCCTCAAAATGCAACTTCGTCCAACCAGGACCAACTTTGGGGGGTCAGAACTCCAAAAGTAAAAATAATTTTAGCGTCAATTTTTGGCCAGTCAGAGCCCTTTGGTAGGACATTACTCTTATCCAATATTGAGCATATTAGAATACATTTAGCTGAGATATTACCCATGCAAAACCACTTTTTTACATTTTTACCCCCCTGAAAACCAATGTCAGACAATTTGCCCCACCATCAACTTCAGGTATGTTGAAGATATGTTCTTGGACAACATTTCTGAGAGATATTGGCTTTGAGTTCTTGATGGCTTCAACACATTAGTAAGGTTTGCCTTCTCCATAGAGTTGTACACATTTTTGATTTTGCATGTATAATGATTTCATGTACAACTCTATGGAGAAGGCAAACCTTACTAATGTGTTGAAGCCATCAAGTCCCTATATCTTTTAAAGTAAAGGAGTTACAAGTTTTCTGATAGCAGATTTGAATTCTACACCAAAAAGTACCCCAGGATACATACTTTTCAAAGTTTTAAAGGGTTCCTTTATACATTTATGGACCTCCAACGCTGCTTTTCAAGGCTATGACACATTTTTACGCTGACCCCTAAATTTCAAATTGATGCCAAGGGAAAACGAAATGGAGTATGAAGTTCAAATTTTCAGGATTTTACTTTCTCATCAATATCTACCACCACACAGAAAAAGAAAAAAATTGAAGAGGTGCTGCGGTGCACATCCCTGGAGTTGACATGGAATGGGCCATAATATATCATGCCTGTTATTATTTTAATTCTTTAATATTAATGGATACAGTATAATTATACTGAATTTGGATCTTAGAAACTCATATTTAAGTTTTTATTCTATATCAAAGTTGCCACTTCGTTAAATTTGGGTGTTTTTCACCGATTTGGGCAGAAAATCGGCATTTTTGGGAACCTTAAAACTGTAATAACTTAAAAACGCTTTGACCGATTTTCACCATTTAAATTGCTATGAGTTTAGTTTTGTAAGCACTTTCAGAAAAGCTTTAAACCAAGGAGATAAAGCATTGATTACAAAATAGTGTGACCCCCCTACATAGGACAGGGATAAATCTCACATTTCTAAGATAATGCACCAAATTTAAGAACTCTTTGATAAATACTGTAGTGTACATGCAAGGTATATTCAACAAAAACATTGGCCATTACCATTGACTAATTAAAGAGCAAAGTCAACTTTTTGAAATATAAAATTATTTGAAATCTTAACTTAGAAGCTATACCAATCATGTACCACCAGTCACTTTTAGCAATTACATACCGTTACCCATAACATTTGTTTTAAGTATGAAGTACTATTTAATTCCCTTCTTATATTATGTTGAGAATATTGGCAAGTTGATGATTTCAATGTTGTCAATGTAATAGATTAAAAACATTGATAAATCAATGTTGGAAAAACACTGATATTTTTCAATACATAAAAACATCATAACACCTAGTACTTTTCTTATAATTTATTTATTGTTCATTTATTTTAAACAGACAAATTTGCATGGCGAGACAGAGTAAGCCTACAAAGCCTAATTATGTCTGCAATAATTAGCATTAACTTTCCTGGTGGAAATAGCCTGGCCTCTTCATGACCTTTAGGACACCTACCGCATTGTATTACTGAATATAAAGGAAGTTATAATCTTGTAGGAAGTTAACAACATCATACAAACATTGTTTCCAACGATGAATTTGTCTTGTACACCCATTTGGTAAAGTACAGGCCTATATCGTCTACATGTACCTACATTATATGCAAATGTTGTTAAATGCAGAATCATGATTAAAATTTAAAAAGGTTCATAAATTCAAAATAAATCATTGGCTTGTCTTATATTAAAGGAATCCATCAATACTATGGGGAAATTCATTGGGAAGGTGAATTCATGATTGTTTTTTTCAGGATAAAGGGGAGCATGAAATTTTTTATCAAAAATATATAAATTGAGGAAAATGCTGGACCACAAAACTTTTCAAAATTTGTGTGCCTGAAATATTTAGAATTCCTTTCACCGTAATTTAAACTAGTCAGTCCCTAAAAAATAACTACAGCATGTGTTATCCCATGAACCACTTTCTTGATGACTTGGTGCTGGTTCCACATGAGTGGAACTCAGTCAGTTGGTCGGAAGGTTGGCCAAGCAGGCAACTTGCACTTCCTTTCAAAGTTGTACTAGATAATACTGCCTAATAACATACTTCCCTTTTTGCCATGGTGAATTCACTTTCATTTATACATAGAGACACTGCTTGATATACATAGAGACATTTTTGTGTGTGTTTGTACATGTACATGTAGGCCTAAATGTATGCATCAACACACATTTTGCACAGTGTACATAGGCACTATGTATCCCGGGCTATGTATAACCTATGATAAAATGTTGTGTCCAAAAAGAAGGAAACGAAACAACACAAAACAAAACAGGAACAAAAAAGACAATTTAAAATCAATCTCTTTTTCCTTCACAAAGGCAGCAAAATAAATATGTGCCCATCCACCACAAACTGGTCGTAAAGTCGGCATTTTCCATTTTGAGATACAATCAAAAACAGTATGTGGATTTCTATGTAAAATATAGTAGGAATTTGACCTTTGATGAACCATAACTTCACTTCCAGATGTCGGATGAAGCTGGTTGAGGTGTCATTTTAAAGCTGAAAGTGCATTCTTTCAAAATCTGCAATAATCACAGAAAATGACTCACAGCCGACTTTACTACCATTTCGTGGTGGATGGTCACATATGGTAATATTGCTAAATGCATTTTATAATCATCACTAATTTACATGTACTATTTTATTTGAACAATTGTTCAAATAAAAAGTACATGTAAATTAGTGATGATGAATAACATGGACATGATCATCGTACGTACGGATTGTACGCTTCCATTGTATAAAGTTGTATACATGTATGTAACACAGTTTGTAGTTCAGCAAGATAAAACTAATTCAACACTGAATGTCTTCATATTTAGGTGATGCAATCTTGAATTAATATTGCACTTGGCATGTACTTTACAATTTCAAAGAAACTATCAATTGAAGTTCACAATAGTTGTGAGACAAGGAGATCTGCAGGTCGCATTCGCAAGTGTTGCCTGCTTTCATTTTGGCAACACTCTTTTTTATTTTTAAGCATGTTTGACCTAAAATAAGATAATTTACATTGATAAAGAACCCCACAAGTGTATCGATGACACCAAATGACCTTTGACTGCAGGATACAGAAGATGCACCCGTATTCGAAAGGTTAATTTTTACCCTTCAGCACCCAGGGTTGTAGGGTTGTAACAAATCACCAAAAATTCATGTTGAGTCATTTGGCCTGATTTTTAGCTCTGAAAGTGAAGTCAACTCACTCAAGTCATTTTTATATTCAATGGGGTCAAGTCACTGAATATCACTCATGTGGGTCACAAGTCACAAGTATTATGACAACTCTTGTGACAACACTCCAATCTTAACCTGTTGTTTACAGGTGTACATGCTATTCAAAATACCATGTAAAACAGTGGACTTCTGCCTACCTGTATATTGACAAAAATAATTTGTTTTTACAGTGTTTGGGAAGTAATCAGGAAATCATTAGAATCCGCGATAATTAGATATGAAACTGTAAGTGGAGATACTATATTCACTAACTTGTACTTGGCCAGTCATCCCACATGTGTGTGGCTAGTGTTTCCCTGCCATGTAGTAATGACGCATCAATGAATGCACTTGTTATAAATCTAAAAAGGGATTTTCCTCATATGGGTATACATGTACATGTAGGGGGTAAAACCGCAAGCAGGATAGAGTCAATGGGAAGTGGTAGTCGAGACAAAACAACACAAACTTGTTTGCTGACGTAAACGGTGGTTGTGAATGATCTATATCGGGCTTCAAAAGCAATGAATCATCCTTCATTCACATTATGATTTGTAAAATGAGTTAAGAAATTAATTGGTAATGGTAAATGTTTTGTTTTTGTTGCAATAAAATAATAGGATTCATGTATCAAGGGCTTTTTGCTGGATTATCAATATCATATAATAATTAATATATTCTGAATTTGCTGTATTTATGACATTTTACCAGAATCTGATAACAAGCTGGTTCCTGCAGGGTGTGTGCGGCTGTGCGCACGTTATTTTTGGTTGCAATTTTATCACATTTTCATGCCTCTCATGCAGATCCTCTCACACATAAATGCATCTCTCATAGAGTCTTCAGTACACCTATCGTTGGTCGCATCACATAGTTAGAGAATAAGCGATAGGAATTTTTATTTTGCCTATCCTCTACCGTGTGATAGACGACAGGCAGGTCCAAAATTTTGAGTATGGGATGCCGGCGTAGCCAGTATCCACTACGATAAAAATATTGGACCTGCCTGTCGCCTATCATAGGTAGAGGATAGGCAAAATAAAATTCTATCGCTTATTCTCATTCTTAGTCAGTTAAATATTATTTTAATAACTATAAACAATTTTTTAAAGCAAAAATTAAGTTACCGTCATAAAACTCCCTCATTATAAATGAACGAAACTTGTTTACAACTTCACGTATTCTGTTGCGCAGATTGCTAAGCGCTCACAGATTTCGCACTAGTCTACGCATCCAGCGCGATACATACGCACACACCTACACGCTGTGTTACGCATTATCAAGACGCATGATGACGTGGGGTCGCTCTACGGCCTGATAGACGGCACCCAAATCATGCGATTGTCCAATCAGAAATGTGTCTACGAACTAGACCACTCCCACTGACTAAGAATGGCAGATAGATGGCAGGGGTCAAAGCACATTGTGATTGATTCAGAGTTTTAGCACTGTTTGTCGGGGTCAAACCCCCACCCTGTTTATTTTCCCCTATGCTTTTTAGCCAGACACCCTTTTTATCAGGAATTCAGTTGACCCCCTCATTTTGTTACTAAAGCTTACAACATTGTAGTTATTAAATTTGGAATACTGAACATAGTGGTTTCCCATAATTTATACAATTTTTTTCAGAAAACAAACAAGTTAATTTTTCAATGGATCTATTCATCAATTTCCCAAGTTCTCATTATAGTCAAAATGCGGAATTAAAAGCAGTCTTATGACAAATTAGCCGATACAGAAAGGAGGCATGTATTGTTCCAGTGGGTGTAAAATGTTTTAAAAATGCACAAATTTGGGTGTTTTATTTTAACCACAAAAACATGTTTTCATTTTAATTTATGAAAAAGTAATTCAAACATGGGTGTGAAACTGTGAATATCAAATGTGGGCAATTGGAAGCTTAGAATCAAGTGTGAAGCCTTAGGGCTTTATTAAGGCTTTATTCAGTATCCACAAGACATACATACACATTTTATGTATATATCAGATCACCATTTGAAACTTGATAACTCTTCTACTGAAACATATTGTCAGCCTGCTAAGTCATTTTTACATGTTTCTCATTTGCAATTTAAATTTTCTGAGTAATGAACCCATAATTCATCCAATTTCCAGCCGCATTCTTCATGGAATACATCAAGAGAGATGTATTCCACAAGTTAATGAAAAATGCGGCTGGAATTTGAAATTTGATGAATTATGGGTTTATTACTCAGAAAATCAAAATTGCAAATAATGAGAAACATGTAAGAATGACTTAGGCATTTAGCGTAGCAGGCTGACGATATGTAGAAATGTCGCAAAATGAGGACAGCTTGTAACCCCATAGAAACAGCCTATGAGGACAAAACAACCCGTTTAACCAGATTACTAGCTCAAAGAGGTTTGGTATAATTCCAAATAATACTTGGCATCACAAAATTTATTGAACTAAGAATTGGTATTTTATTAAGATTATGCTTGTGACCTAAAAAAAGCACTTTTGGGGGGTCTTTTTTGCTTTACTGACATGTCATATGTAAGTTTTTTTCCCAAAATCATTTTAATTTTTTTTTTTTGAGGCAACTTTTTTTTTTAAATCTCAGTCTCAAAAGCTGGCTGCACCAATGACCATAAACATGAAGAATGGAATAATAATTTACTCATCATAATGAAGATACTCACCTGTGTCACCAGATGCAGTGCCTTTGTTCTTCTTGGCCTTATTAGGCGATGATGTTGGCTCCTCTTTCTGATGGTGTACCTGCTCTACACGGGGTGGGGGTGCGGCATGAGATGTCATCTCTTTCTGGATCAGAATTGGCTCCTCCACAACCTTCTGACGCTTCTCTTTGGCTGGTTTGGGTGGTGGTGCCGACTTTACCTCCTGCTGTACTTTGGGTACTATCACCTCTTCCACTGGCGGTGGTGCCTTTGGTGACTCCTGGGCTTTGTTTGCGGCAGCAGCCTCTTTGTTCTCCTTCTTTTTCTCCTTCTTGGATTTTGGCGATTTTGCCTTAGGTGGCGGACGAGCTGGTGGGGCTTCCTCTACATGTACCTCTTCCTCAACTTTTTCTGGTGGCAATATCTCCTCTGGTGGTGGTGGAGCATGGGCTTGATGGTTCTCAGTCCTCTCACGATCTTTCTTTTTTCTAGGGTACTTCTTCCTTGGTTTAGAGCCATCCTTGACATTAAGCTGTTGTTCTTTCTCCATACGGGCCCGTTGCTCTGCTATAGCATCTTCGTATGATTTTTCCTGCATGCTAAATGCAGATACAAGGTACACTATGGTAGATAAGATGACAAATCCACCAAAAACAAAGAGAGCCAAAAATTGGGGCTCGTATAGATCGACTCCCGCAACCATGATGATTCAGTTGTTAGTTCCAGAACCTGCAATGACAGAAATGAGAAAGGGACATTTTTATTTGACAACAACACACTAATTTGATTTCTGCAACACATAAATCCAATGACAAACACATGGTAATTAGGTTTTACAATTTGGTTAACTTTTCAGTAGGGTGCAGTGACTGCAGTCATTTCACACTGGATCGCACGCTACAGATACACCACCTTTGATAGCCTGTGACAAGCGGGCAAGCTACTGTTTCAAGTTAGACAAACTTACAGGCATTCCTCGGATACCAGACATGTGCACGGCCATACCTTGCCGCAGGTGTAGGGTTATAGCCACAAATGTTTTATTCATCATAAAAAGAGTAAAAAACCAAAAAAAATTTGGGGGGCCCTAGCCTATTCCCCGATCCCTTGTGTTCGCTAAAAAGATTGTGCCCCAAGCCAGCCCTCTAATTAGATAGTAAAATTAGCCGGCACTCAACTTGGGCTAGCTATAACCCTGCGCAGGTGTCTACCTTGGCCGGCCAAGCTTTCTGTGCCCATATGACTGTTCGCATGATGACGTGGGGGATACCCGCACTTGCAGATGCTTTTTAAATTGAGGTTTTTTGGTTCGGTTAGGGTTAAGTTTACTCAATGAAGAAAAAGGTGGTATTAAAGTGGAGTGCCACGGCAGCGTACGGTACATAAGCGTAAACACAGAGGAGACTAACAATCAAGCGGATTGGCTGATCAACGGTCTTGACAACAAGACAGTTGATCCATAGGTCGTCGACGCATAAAAGGGCAGTTCTGAGATCTTGTCACTTCTACGCGACTGCCGATCACCAGCGCATACATGGACCACGGAAGTAATAAAGTAAACAATTAACTTAAAACTACTAGACCAAGTATATATAACCCCTGTTACTTTCCTATTTTGCGATGACAATTTTGTCAATCTTATTCCTTGTCTGTTTACAAACTGAGATGTAGACAAAAGACCTGTCAAAACAGTTCCAGTTATCCAAAGTTCCACTCAAGTATCAGAAGGATGGTCCACATAGCTCATAGAGTGATTCACGCGCATGAACATGATGAACAGGGGATTAAAAAGCTGTGAAGTGTTTCCATGTGTCTGTTGTCCAGTTTGCCATCAAAATTACAAACAGAAACAGTTTAAGCTAGCTCGAGCTACTCTAGCTAAAATACAGGTTTACATTTACTATGTACATTAATATCTTGCTGTATTTCAGCTAGAGCGCCAGACAACAAGCTTCCGGTTTTTTTGGAGAACAATACTGTTACGTAAGACGAAGAAGAAACCCGCCCCGGAGCCCGCCCTACTCATTATTTCATTGTACTTATTGCAATTTGCCATACATTACGTAATCAACACAAAGCTTTTGTGAGGACTAGTGAGTGGATAAGAAATTGACAGCCGAGGATACGAACGACACGCCGATTTTTAGTTGTCAATCATGAATTGCCGCAACATTTTAGTATTTTACTGCATGGCAAGCACCATGACAAATTTATGCCGTATATTTCCAAAGATCATCTCATATGAAGTAAGCTGAACGCGATCTGTACTTTTGTAACATTCCGATCGCTTTTGATTGTCTATTATCGGCGAATTTGCTTGAAAACATGTGAGTTCATGTTGTGTAAACATAATAAGCATGGACACAAATGAAATTACGATGCAATACAATGCAATTTGAATGCGCAGCAGATCTATAGAAATAACATGGCCCGCTTTTAGGTAGAATT
Organism: Amphiura filiformis; assembly: GCF_039555335.1. Lineage (NCBI taxonomy): Eukaryota > Metazoa > Echinodermata > Ophiuroidea > Amphilepidida > Amphiuridae > Amphiura > Amphiura filiformis. Next base: position 33,456,712 of record NC_092632.1, read on the forward strand.
AGACTGCAACTGGTTTAGGCCGAGAACACGATCATGTCGCAGCAAATGAATAATTTGTTCTGGGACTGCTTATTCGGATTACTAAACAAATCTAGTCTATAGACCATCTTTCACCCAGTCAGTCCGCGTCCGTCTGTGCGCATTTCATTTGGTGCATCTTCAAATCGCTTGTGTTCATTCAAATTAAGCCTTTGCATCGGGGCCTGAGATTGGAATTCCAGTTTCCTTTCTCACGAAGTAAGGGCTAAGAGTAAAATTGTACAATTGTGTTTGGGAGTGGCCTTCTTTCTTTTCTATTTTTCCTAGCTATTTTCTTCCATTTCTTGCTTTGTTTATCAAAGCTATCTAGGCCATTGTAGGCCATCATGCATATATTAGCCTACACTGGCTATTCAGGCTTGTTGTGCATTTGTATGAGCTTGGAACGGTCCATGGTTTTCCATGGATTAGCATGTGTTCCTCACAGACCAACCTGGGTAACAAACAAAGGCACCGTATATCGTACGGTATAGATTAGATGTGCACGCTAAACAACTGCTTCAACGCGATACGCTAGTTCACCACGTAAACTTGTATGGCTCAAAATTCGGACCGCTCGCCAGTAAGTTTACTGCTTTCTCTGTTTTGAAATTCGTTGACGTTTAACGATCCCTGATTCCCGGTCGATTATTTTAGCTGTGTCACGTCACATGCATGACGCGCTGGTGGGTACCAACCAAACTTCAGAAGAAAAAAAACCTCGATCGCCGATATTAACGATGTGATATGGGACTTACATAGGATTACACAGAGATATTTCTTGCCAAAATTTGACCATTTCTAGGCAAGTTGGCCCTACTTTGTCTGCGTTATATGAAAAAGGACAGTCTTAAGTAAGTAACTGTACAAAAAAACAATGCTTTTGATGTTTTGATGTTTTGGGAGACTGGGAGAGATCAGAACAAAAAAATTATGGAGCCTATTCTTGACTGTGTAATATTCCTTCAACGAGTTGCCGTGCGGTAATAACCTTATACGATGGACAGATAGTATCAGTTTGTGAATGAGGACATCGTATAAGTTCCTTGTACTAGCGATACGCATCAACGCGATACGCATTGATGTCACTACCATCTCATCTGCCACATCAGGGACAGCCAGGGTGAGAAATGGTAAGGTTTTGCTATAAATTACAGACACTACTGAGTATAGTTTTTGAGTAAAAATACTATAACTTGTGGCAGTTGTGCACCTGTTTTAATAACTGTATTGTGTATGATTTTTAAACAAACTGACTGTACGTACATGACGTATGTACATGACAAGATTATCGACTAGTAGCAGTGCATGTTTTAGATGCATACGTACATGTCATGTCAGCGATGTCTATGATGTACATAGAACTATCATGCTAGACCATTGGCATTGAGACAGTGACTGAATTACTACACTGCTGTTCAGTCTCGCAATACATGCAAATGCAATACACAGCACAGTCGACATACAGTACGTAACCCGACACATAAACTGGTGGCTCGCGTACGGGATCCTTCGTAAATTGTGAAACAACGTAGGAATAAAATAAATTATGTGTGAATATTACACGGTTATTTTATGTTATTAAAAACGCTTTTAATTCTTAAAAGATATACAAATTTCCAGAAAATCTGACATTCACTTACCCGAAGCAAAACACTTGCACACGCCTACTATGCTAAAAGACGGCCAACGTGATTGGTCGGGAATTTCTGTAAGGTCGAAGTTAGCTTTGCTATTAGCATCCACTACTCCCTCTGAAATTTAATTTGTTACCGAAAGTACACAAGCACGATAAAACTCGACACTGCAAACTTTTACGGGGGCTCCCCCTGCCCGGGCCCCCTGCGTAGTCCAATTTCAATTTAACACTCTTTGGGGTTTAAATAGGTTGAAGAAAAAAAATATTAACCTGTCTTCTCGGGCTCTGGCAAAGCTTCTTTAAAATAGGGTACCTGCAGGTAATATGGGACCATTAAGGACGTTTAGCTTATGTGCATAAAAACTATAGAAGATATCATCAGTGCCCAAAAGAGATTGTTATGATGAACAACCTGTCCTTTAAGATTAATAAAACAGGCAAAGTTATCTTGTTTTTATGTTTGTTTGGACGCTATGACGTCAAAATGACGTCATCGTCAAGTGTCCCATATTACCTGCATGTGCAGGTAATATGGGACACTGTGTTATCTCTATGGTGAAAATCAAAATGTTCAGAAAATCACTCTTTTGTTCTAAAAACATTTTTGTTACATGATTTTGAATGTTAAATGCAAATTTCAACAAGAAAATTCAATTTTCTAAATAGTTTTGCTTTTCGCATTGACAATGCACACCATTTCCTATGTGTCCCATATTACCTGCACCCATTCAGCTGAAAATCAGAGAAAATAATCATTTATAAAAGGAAAGTGCCACTTTTCAGTGGAATTTTACCTGCTGATAAGCTTAACCCGTCACCTAAAGATCATAAAAAGTGACAAATGCACCCTCAGTACCAGAGTAGCCTATTTGGATACACAATCATAAAATGTGGCGTCATTGATTATATCAGGCCAAAAAAACGACGTAAATTTTTGGGCAATTTCACTCTTTTTGGCATTGATTTCCAAGAGTTTGATACACAGACTCCAAAACTGCATTTCTAGAAGCACAATTGATGTCTCTAAACACTTAACAAATCAACTTAAAGTGTGTACCTTCTCTAAGCTACTTTTTGTTAAAATGAAAACAGGTGTCCCATATTACCTGCTGTCCCATATTACCTGCAGCTACCCTAATTGAACAAAAAGTATTCAAACTCCCTTATTAATTAGCAACCTTGTCAAGTTGCAGTTTAGGGAGTAGAAATATTTTGGTGGCGACTGGAAAATATATTTTTCAGGTTCAATTTTTTTAACCCCCTTCGTGAACCCCAAACCCCCGGGGGGTTCTTCCTGGTTGAAGGTATACGGGGATGTGCCACGGTTTTGGGGTAGGGCCTACCTTTTCAGCGATTTTGGTATATCGATGGGTGGGTTTTCAGTGGAGACCAATGCGCCTAATTGGGCGCATTTTGGCAAAAGTGCCCTTAAAACGCCCAATTATGGCAAATTTGGGTGCTTTTTGGGTGTTTTTTCTTGAAAATTGGTATACTGATGGGAAGCAAAAACAGCAAAAAGTAGGTATAGAGAAAGTCAGCACCCGAAAGTCTGCGTGGCACACCCCCGTACAAAATTTTTCGAAGAACCCCCCGGGCCCAAACCATTTTTGACCACCCTCTTAATGGACCTAAAACTTTTTGACCCCTTTCAGCTTCATAGGCCTATGAGGTACAAAACTATTTTGACCCCCCCCCCACATGCCCATTACAATGTACCGCGTAGGCCTACCATGCATTCTACATCAGGACCATAGGAAACATACTAAAACTTGTATTCATGTGCAATGAAATCGTACGGTCAAAAAGTTCGTAGAACAACATGTTACTTATAGGCCCTACATGTAATGAATTTGATCTAATTTAAAAATTTGTTCCTTCAAAACATTACTGCAAAAAATATTCGATTTTTGCATATAGGCCCTATAGGACACCCTGTGGATGAAGCCCAACCTCCTTGAATATACCAGTACTAGACCCGACGGAGGTAATAACTCAATGTACTAGTACATGCTGCCTGTAAATGGTGATGAAGTCATTGCAATTCAACAGCAACAAAATGGTCCTTCGAGTTCGAGGATGGAATGAGTCCTTGAAGATCAACGTCCAAATGAGACTTGCTGGTAGGCATAAAGAACCAAATAGAAAGATGAGATAGCCATAAAAAGATCACAAAATATGACATCTCCGATGTTAAGTGTTTTCAACATATCCATTAACATTTGGAATGGGGGTCCATGCATTAAATCAGGTCCACAGTCCACACCTCTAGGAGGACCTGAGACAATTTTCATCTGTATAGTAGCAAAAGGTGATAAGACATACATTACTATGAGTCCATACACCTGGATCTCCCACCCTTAAGAAGATCATCACTAGCACTCGGGTCACTAAATCAGAGGCAAGCCATCAAATGAAGAAGGTTGGTGGTAGAAATGCATGGGACTGTTCACGGATTGTGTCATGTAGGCCTACTCTATTCTTATACGGTTTGTCATGATGCCATTCACGACAGAGGGGTCAGATAACCATAAGCCCAATCGCCATTCTAACTTCCAGTTTTTGAGAGCAGTTTTGGGACACTTTGACCTCTGACATATCGGGAATATTGACATAATTATTATTAATTTTCTTATTATTGTCGTAATGTTGATCAATAAAAATACTAAATAATTATTTTATAAAATACTTATATTGTTTATATTTGTTTTAATTATTGTAGAACATTTTAGCTTATATTTTGTACATATATACAAAAACCCAATATTTCAGAATTTTCTGAAAGGTCAAAGGACAAAGTGTCCCAAAACTGCAAAAACTGTCCTACAATGCATTGCAAACTTCCAATGCCGATTTGGCTTATTGTGGGCCAGGCATGGCTTCCAATTAATAGCGAAACCTATTTCAGAATTTTAAGTCATGCCTTCATAATATCAAGAGCGAGTTCAGGAGTGAGATCAAAAGAATTTGGTAAGTACTCTTTTAAGTAGGCCCTACCTTGTTCTACAAACTTATTGACCGACCCTAGCATAATTTAAATGGTGACAACATAGTGATAATAATCTGTACATGTATCATTGTAAAATGTAACAGTAGAGAAGAACAAAAATATTGAAGATTTTAGTGATCAGACCAGAAGTTACTGACACATAGCTCAAGACAAGCAAGACCATTATTAGCACTACATAATTATATCTCTGACAGTGTGGAGTATCTTTAACCACCCTCCCTATTCAGAAATTTTATGACTCCTAGCCAGCCCCAACCAAGTTATTTCTGAACACTCCCTTTTCCTGTCCCTTTTACGCCAAATGGCAACAGTTCGGTGATTTCTGCAATTTTGTTGTGCACGCTATGCGCTCACCATGCAGAGGGAGGTATCGCGCAAGACGTAATTGCCAAGTGCCAGCATGGCAAAAACCGGAAACAATTCTGTTCGTGTTAACCTGCTGCTGCTACTAACTCAACATGCTCAACCTGCTGCAAAGTTTGTGCCACACATGCATTAAAATCACACGTGTACAGAATTGTGTATACTTAGCTATACTTCGCACTGACATGACACCATTTGCAAATGGCCTGGTAATCAAAAATATTAAAATCACAGAATATTTTATAGCATGATTTCTTGAGCAATTTTACCGCACTTGGGTTTTTTTTTTTGGGGGGCGGGGTGAGAAAACCAGGAAAAACATTTTCTAGCCAATTTTTTACGGCAATTTAACTTTGGTATTTTGGTTTTCAGGCAACAATGTTTTTTGTTTTATTGTTAGTTATTATTAGGCATATTATTATTTTGCCACATTGTAATAGGCCTACAACTTTCAGCTTTTTATACAATATTTAAAAAGTTCACCACAAAAATCGAGGCCACATATATAGGCCTACTCCCCACCCCGGCCCCATTCCCCGGGCCCATTCCAGAAACAAAATACAGGACTAATTTGTAGTCACAAAATTGTAAGACTTGACACAAGTCTAAGCATTCAAAATCTTGAGTTAGCTCATAATTTTAATATTATATGTTGTTTTTGCTAATTGGTTATGAAAAATATTGTAAAATGTGTTTTCCAAAAATTAGAATGCATAACTTGAAATTAGTCTTGGGGCATGATACGAAAAAGGTCGAAAACGCCGTCAAAATGCATGTTTTTGGCCCTTATTTCCAAAAATTGACCACTGTTATTGAAACTTTATTTTCATTGCCAGTTAGGACTAACTAAAGGATTAGGATTTTACCGTATACATGTTTCATCTTGCAAAACAGGATAATATTTTTTTAAACCAAAAAAATTAGTTGTATTTTTCTGGAATGGGGAGTAGGCCTAAAACTTTGAGGAGATAGGGAGTTTTTTTTTGTTATTGCTTCAAATGGCATTTCCGGGGGCACATCAAAATTTTTGGTGGGTATGTTCCCGGAATTTTGAGGGGGTGGGCCTTTGGGCCGGAGTGGGGGGAGAGGACGGGGTAAGGGGCTGTGCAATAATTATGAGCCTCCCCCCCCCCCCGGGTTAAAATTTCTAGATAGCTCGCCAAAAATCTTTAAATGGTCTATATAAGCCTAGGCCTACATGTTGCGAGCGCAGCGAGCAGGAAAATTTAATATTTAAGCGTTTCCATTTTTCCTAAACCAGAAGCCGCTTGCCCCCCTCTCGCCTTGCCAAACTTTGCTTGCCCCCCCAGATTTTACCCGCCCCCAGGGCTCATAATTTATTACACAGCCCCTAAAAGGGGGTGATGCTGCGAACCGGGCTGCAAACAAGTAAAATGGGGACTTTTGGAACTGCGAACAGTCAAAATCAAGGGTCTTTCTCTCAGGGCCTTTCTTGGATTTTTGGTTGAAAAGCGCCTGAAAAAACAGAAATATGAGGAATGAGCAATTTTGGGGTCTTTAGGGCTGAAATGATCAAAATCAAGGGTCTTTCGGAGCTCTATTTTGGTCGAATATAGGGGGTCTTTCAGAGCTGCGAAATTTAAAAAGGGGGGTCTTTCCGGGGGTGCATACCCGTATGGTCATTTGTGTTAAGTGCCCCCCCAGGCATTTTGTAATCCACAGCATCATCCCCCCGCACTTTTCTGCAAAAAAATTTGAGATTTTTATACCACTGGAAACCTCTGGCTACAATGTTTATGTACAAAAACTTTCCTAGCAAAACGTTTAGTGAAATTTAAATTACATTCTGGTAAATTCAGGGTGTACTCTTTTAAGCTGAATTCCTCTTTTTTAGCTTTTTCTTTCAGTTTTAGCCCATATATAGTATATAACACATTTCTTGACCGCTTGGGTATTTGTTTTTGGGTCTTCCAATGTGGGAACGATATGGGGGCTGTGGGGCAACTTACCTGTAAAAGTGGCACTGGTATCCCCGGTACTGGTATGTGCAGCGATTTAAGGTTCGCCAAAGACCTGCAGATTTGGAATGCTCCATGCAGTTCTTTTTTGCTTCACTCCAAAAATTGCAGCTCTTTAGCTCACATTTTGACAATTTTCTTAGCTCTGCAATCTATAATTTGCCACAATTTTATTTCACTGCAGGAAAATATGTTTAAATTTCAGTTTCAGGGGGTCATAAAACCTTTCAACCCAAGATGGGGATTATAAAATTGACTCTGGTCACTTGACATATTCATGACCCTTTCCTCCACCCCTTCACCCATTGGTTACTCAAATTTGGTTTCAGGGTGTGCTGCTGAAGAATTTGAAAGTAGACCCATCAATATACTAAAAGTCCAAATGTTTGGCCAAATTTAACCCAAACTATCCAAGTTTTTACAAATTGTTCCCCCAATTTTGGGCACATTTCATAAATTTTGACTAGATTGAGGCAAAATTGGGATATTTTCCAAAATTATTTTGAAAAAAGCACCCATCCATATACCAAAATTGGCCTAGAAAAATGGGTTATTGATATACCAAAAGGCCAAAATGCTACCCAATTACACCAAAAAAAAGTAGCCAGAGTTTGCCTCACAGTGGAGACATAAAAATACTGAAATACCCTGAAAATCACCTGTACCTTAAATTGTAAACACAAACTGAATTTTCATTATGTAAAACAAAATTATTGACTTCAAAAAGCATGTGTGTCAAACATAAGAGTAAATTGCAATATGTTTATTATTTTCAATTTTGTTCTGAAATTGATAAAAAACAAAACAACAACAAACAAAAACAACAACATCTAAATGCTCTAAAACAGGAGTTCCTAACCTGGTCATAATCCCAAATGGAATCACAAGCTCAAAATATGGGGTCAAAAACTCAAAATATGGGGTCAAAAACTCAAAATATGGGGTCGAAAACTCAAAATATGGGGTCGAAAACTCAAAATATGGGGTCAAAAACTCAAAATGAGGGGCAAGCTCAAAATGTGAGTCACAAGCTCAACATGCCGGACAAGATTTTGCATGATTGCAATTTGCAAGTACAAAACAATTTCTTTACGATAGTGATTTGAAAAATGGAGTAAATAGGGTTGTGTTTACTAAATGGTTAAAACCCTGCTTTAGATACATGTACATGTAAAACATACAACAATACAAATATAATTGTGAGGAATATGACTGTAAAAATACATTTATAAAACATGAATATTTAATCTATGAATTAGTACTGTGCATAATACATCATAATCACTTGAAGCCATGTGATCTGGAGAGCAAAGATTTCTATTCTGTGGACTGGTCTGACACTGATCCTTTTAAAGGATTGGGGCTTAATGTGTCCTATTCAAATTGGAGGCACTACCATATACAGGAACAGATATGTGCCTACCTTACTCTCAAATGTCTTTCCGTTAAAAGAAAGATTTGAAAAGAGGGTCATTCTAATGATGCTCATTAGTAACATATGATAGCAACTTTGAAAGTTGTAATCAAATACCTGCCACTATTGGTACTGAATTTCACTGAATTCGATAGCCAAGTAGTCAAAATCAAATGAGTGTAAACAGGGTCCTTGTAAACACACTAGGGCAATTCAGAACAGAAATCTTCTCTTATAAGTAATTTTATATGCGGATTGCGGATTTAGAGTTTCTCTACCGGAAGTCAATTTGTGCCGAAATTCCTTCCCACAATGCAATAAGCATTTTGCATAACAATAGATACAGTTCAGAGGTTAATCAATATTCTTTGTTATGCAACACGCATATTGCATTGTGGGAAGGAATTTCGGCACAAATTGACTTCCGGTAGAGAAACCCTAACTCCGCGTATTACAAGCTATTAATATTAAAAATATAAGACACAACTGGCTTCCTAATTTAATGAAAGACTATCACTATTATCTTGAATACCTTATGAATGTTACGAACTTGATACATGTATTTCATACAATGTTCTTTTCCCTATACACCAATCCGAGAAGCGCCACTGTATTTGGCCCTCTATTGACGGAACCACCGATGTACCAGTGCGGAGATATAATTTGTTCAATCATATCATGTTCGTATTGAAAATCACTGTTGTGTACAATGTACAAAAACCCCGACCTTGTGACACCACAGTTTTACGTCGGGGACACCGCAGTAATGGCGTAAATCGGATTGGTGTATATTCTCTCTCTCTACTTTCCAATTTAAAATACTACCAATATCATTAATTTTATACTTAAGATACTTTTTATCATCAGGCATTACAAGTCTGTGACTTATAGTCACTGTGACTAGGATCACACAAGCGATACCCCTGGACTGGTCAATTATGATTGCATTAAAATCACATTACAACATGTGTAGCATTTGTCTGCTCCATGTCATCTGCATATTTAATATAACCATGCCATCAACTGTGAATTACAACATCACTAGGCCAGTTCATAGCAAGATCATGTCATAATTGAGTGCATAAATTTCCCATGTGTCCCCATAATCGTTTCATTAATAATGTTTGCGCAGCGCACCAAGACGTTGACCTCAGTTTAGCGCATACAGTATTTACTGTGTTAGTGCTACTGTCCAAGCCTCAAAGAATTCATATTTTCATGGGAGCTATTTTATCCACTTTTCTTAGGAAAGATCGCCCCATCCATTGAGTGTTGCAAATTTTACGGGGGTAGTTTAGACAAAACCAGTAGAAATCGTAACATATTCTTTGAGCCCTGCTACCCTCATTCATACATGTGTGACAGAACCAGACATATACATGTGTATCAGGGTTTTCATTGCACCATTCCGATATTAATCAGATTACATTACATTGAATCTAGGGGAGAGTCAAACTAGAATATTTGAACATTCCACCTACTTAATAACTTAAATGGTTAATTTTAATGGCATGGCATAATTATTGTAATAACAAAATGCCATTGGGAATACAATTTGATTGGTATAAAAACAATGAGAAATAAAAATTATATTCATTGGTTATCTTTCAAATTATCAAACCGATCATAAATACTGTATAGGCTTAAAAAAACAAGACAAGACTGTTTCCCTTAGGCCACTAGTATTTCCTATTTTGTTTTGTTTTTTATTTGAGAAATCCTGTAAAAAATTATATCTTCATGCAAAAAAATGAATGCCAACAATTTTCTTGTACATTTCCTTTTTACAACCTATATGAAATCAATAAATACAACACGAAAATTAATCTATAGTTTTCCTAAAACTTTTATTTTCATACTCTGCACTGATTTAACATTAAATATTATTGTGATTTGAGGCATACCATAAATCCTGACTTTGAAAAAAAAAAAAAGAAAACAGTGAATTTTGCATTTTGGTTTTCAGGCCACCTGCAGGAAACAAACTTGTTTTTTTTTAAAGCCTAACATCAAATATTGGCAGTGAAAGGATGCAAAACAGAGCTTCAAATACATGTAATAATCATCTTGCTTTAAAAAGTCATCAGATTCAAATATTATAATTAAAACTAAGATAGCCGACCTCCACCACAGGCTGTATCAAAATGATTGCTACCCAAAAATTTCTAGTGCTTATGCAACATAATGCACCCACCTAATTTGTAGATTAATATTATGACAGGTCATTTTATGATGATCTATAAATATTGCATTTGGAGAAGCAGGCTTTTCAATAAATATCACAACTTAATGGGTAACAAATCATTTTGATACAACCTGTACAGTATAAAAACATAAAATAACTTTTATATACTGAGAACTAAAAAGGGTATCGACGAGATGTATTGACCTCAAAGAAATTAGCTCCAAAGAGTCTAACTCTGCCATATTTGCATGTCGCTCATGGAGGTTAAAATAATACACCTCCAGATTATTTAGCCATTTGCCTGGTAAATGTAGATTTAAGTAGTGTGCTCATTTTGTGATCTGTGTGTAACATGTGCCAAAGACTGTATGCACGCAACCCTTTGTAATGCTCAAGCTTAAAGACAAAAGTAATGGCTCCATATCAGGCTTGTGCTGCTGATAAATGCAGGAGGTACACTATTTCGGTCTCCATGTATGACAAACCAAGATGGTGGAGTTGCCATAGAATCATACACACAGGGCAATTTGTCATTCTTTGGGCCTAATATCTTTGAGTGGCCTTCATAGGCAAGGGGTGAGTGCATCAAAGCTTGTTCCCATATCATATTTGGCAACTCAAGAGAATGTGCTACTGGAGGTCATAGTTCACCATCTCTATGTAAAGGAATAGCATCATCACAGCACTATACTGAAAGCCATGTGTCCAACAATTGGATATTTTGCTTTGTAGACATCATTAAAGATTTCGTCTAGACTTTTTACATCTGCATCTGTTAATCCAGTCTGTAAAAGAGATAAAGATAACAAGACACAATGATTGCAAAGTTTTAAACTGTATTCAATATACCAGACATGTTGAGAGTGAAATTTAAATGAGACAAATGATACATATGATTTGATATATGGGCTTAATTACTGATGTTGAATTTATCCCTAGCATACTTGGTTGCAAAGTTATGAACTTTTTATATGTCCATTTTCTTATGTTTTTTATTGTTTTTTTGCCCCTTATTTTTGCTCATTTGTATCGCTATTTCATAATTGCTGACTTTGATCTGATTGGATCAAACCATGTGACATTTACTCTTGGTGAGTCAGAGGCATCAGAACACTTGTAGATGCTGCATAGTTATGGACCCCAGGGTTGTGGACGCTAAAAGCTACCTTAATGCATTGAGGTTAAGGTCACGCCGATAGTAAAATAGTTAAATACTAGTACCCCTACAGACCTTGTGAACAAGTAAGGTACTGAGAAAGCCAGTAATAATAATAATACTCCATTTTCAAAACATTGTCCTTCTTTGATATGAGTGAATCAGATCAAGCAATTCCATGGTTTCCACATCTCAATTTGGACTGCAATTGCCACATTCTGGGGTTGACATAAATTGGTATGAAGGCAAAAACCTGTTAGATTATCATGTTCAATCTCACAAATGACCCTTTGCATTTGTTAACCCTGTTGATGAACTCAATAGTTATACTTGTTTTGCAGTACACTGATCAGAAGGAGGAGGACAATTATTTAAAGCCTTTTGTTAGCCAATGAACATTAGAAATATCTTGGTTAGAGTAAAAAAAGATTTAGTGAATCAGTGTCACATTTTATCCTGGCCCCAATTCCCTCAATTTCTTAGCTTGGTTCTGAGTTCAAGTGCGACCACTTCACATTGTGAACTGACATCACTTTAGGAACAGTTCCTTACCACATCTGATGTCATGTCTTCTTCCTTCAATGACCATTTAGCCACTGCTCTGGTACAATCCTTGCCAGCCAATGCATTGTAAGAAGCTCCTTTGCCATAATAATCTGATTTGAACAAAAAAGGATATGTACAGATCAGTAAATAGAAAAACTGACAAGTGCTAGTGATTTCCAAGGTCAGAAATTCGATGAGAGTCCAAGAATCCCTTCTCACAAAGATTCTCCTGCCAGATATTTGCGACAATCTAAGTAGATTCTTGTAAATACATTTGACATAAGTTATACATTAGTT